>NW_010145522.1:0-32512 GCF_000699245.1 Pterocles gutturalis | reverse complement strand
GTCCCGACGGGGAAAATACGGCCGGTTGGTGCAAAGGGAGAAAAATTTGCATCCGTGGGGATGCGGCGCACCGGGGAGCGGTAACAAGGTGCGGCCCGGTTGGTTGTTCGCACCAGCACTGAGTCACCTCTGAGCTCTGACCGGGGTTTTGTGTCGCCTGTGTCCCTGCAGAGTTGTAACAGGAGAATTACTTTCCCTGTGATGTTATTTTTTTTTTTATCCCTGGTTTTTTTCATGCTTCTTAAAATAGCTACAGCTGTGCGGCTCAAAGTGGGGTTTTGTTTGATCTGTGTGGAAGTGCTTTGGCAAGACAGATGTGTGCAAGACGCCTTGGCAGGTGTTCAAGGGAAATATTTTCTGTGAGAGTGTTTTTGTTTACATTCGTGTCACACTATGACAAATAAAGTGGTTTATCAAATGTTTCCTTCTAGGCTAACCTGTGCTTGTCTGTGTTGGTAAAATGGGTGGCACTCCGTGAGGCAGACACCACGTTCATTGCAAAAAAAAAAAACAAAACCCAAAAAAACAACCAAACAACCCCCAGCAAAACTTCCGGAAGCATTCTTCACCAAACATTCTCTTGTATTTCCCAAGCACCCCTGTAGGTAAATACACGTCTGGATATTTCCCAAACAGAAGAAACTTGTTACCTCCTTAGATAAAAACAAGGAAAAGAAGCGGTCCTTTTCAACACTAACACCTGAAACTGACTAAAAGGCAAGGTCACTCGCTGCCTGTATTCAAAGAGTAATCCGTAACATGTACTGAGCATTTTTAATAATTGGAAAAATATCTGGGTAGGAATCCCTCTCCGATCTCATACTTCCAGCTGAACCCCTGAAAGAACGTGTTTTAAGATCAGCCGTCAATATCAATTAGCTACGATGCTTATGAGCTCAAACGGGTAGAATTGTGCCCCCGCCCCTCATGCTCAAGCTGATAAACTAACATCAAGCTGAGTTCAAGAGTAATGCTTCGCCCTTGCCTCAACGTTGTGCAATTAGGTACACAGAGAGTTGATACCTTGCTCTGTAATATTTCACATTCTTCACCACTGGAGACAAAGCGTTGGACTCGAGGCTCTTTTGTTCCACACCAGCAGAGTAACCGGTGTGTTTTTACTCTACAATAGCACTCCATGGGGAAGGCATTAACTTATGGCACGCTTAAACCAGCCATTAACCACTGACAGAGTGCAACTAGGAGAGGGGAAAGAGAAGAACAACACACCAGGGAAGAAATATTGTAACGGCCTTATGGACAGGATGCTGGGCTTCTTGATTCATCTGCATCCCCTGCCTGCTGGATGTCCTGTTTGTCTGCATCTACTGGTTTTGGTTTCTCACTTCAAGAGGAATTCTGCTTCCATGACAATAACCTCAGGATGGAGAGAACCAAAAAAATAAGGCAGACCCCCAGCATGCATCTGTAGTGTAGCAATTGTTCTGCCACATGGAGCTAAATAATTGGTAGCATGGAAAAAAATCGTGGAAAACATAGATAATGGATCTAGTAATAACGGGACAAGAAAATAGGTATTTTGTTGGTGGTGAGCTGCTCTTGACACAACACAGCCTTCTTCATAGAGAAAAAAGGCACCCAAATGTAGGCTGAAATAAGCCGGCAGTTGCTTGGGAAGCTCAGCACTAAATCCAGCAGTGGCATAAGCTACATGTGTGTGAAAACAGAAAAAGGAAAGCGGAGAGAAGACAGGATTAGGATTATATACATATGTTAGTAAAAGAGACATCTTGAAGAAGTTTTGCTATTCAACTGGCAGAAGAACTTAGGCGAGCTAATGCTTTGAAAAGAAACAAACACACTGAAGTCTCACAACTGGGACAGAAACACCAGCAGACAAACTGGAACTAATGCAGTAAAAATGATTTGTTGCAACCTGTGGTGGGATTGCAGGGGGGATTGTTGAATATGAGCTAGTAAAAAGAGATGGCAGAGAAAAAAAAAGTAAAGAATAATATGGTGGCAAGAGCTACACTTGGGTACTGGGAAGAATAACCAGAATGGGAACAAAAGGTTCAGAAACAAATGTGGTGCTGACCGTACTTGCAGATGTCCTCATTCATACAGGGTGCACAAGTGCAAGCGTGAAGGTGGCTGTGGAAGATGCTTCACACTGAGAAATGCAGGCTCTTCTCTTGCTCTTCCCTTATGCCTGCCACTGAATGCACATGGGTGAAGACAAGCTTCAATTCCCACATTTGATATCCCGCTTTATATAAGCTTTATTTCTATCCTGTGCAAAGTGGAACTGAGGATGTGGTAATGTCTTTTATATGGTTCATCACCGCTCTGTTCTTTACAAATTAAAAAAAAAAAAAGATAAAAAGCTGCGTAATGCCCAAGGGAGGAATAAGAAAAACTGTGCAAGTCTCCAGCAGAGCAGGAAAATGCTCGTGTGAAGTCAGCTTTGGCTTCATGGGTCCAAGCACTGGACAAACAGGAGCGAGTGTTGGTTTAGCTTGTATTGTCTGGTGTTCAGCGGTATTTTCTTTCAGCCTCATTTGGTTTCTTTGCAACAGAATCAACAGGTGTCTGGGAAATTTTTCACGTGAAACAAACCCATCTAAACCCACTTGGACTGCAGTTGCTTCTAGAGTTACGCTCTGTTGGTTTTACTGGTTGGGTTCTCTGGCACTGTCAGAAATGGTTCATTTGCTTCTAGGCATAACTTTTACTTGATGCATCTGATGCCCAGATCCAGACTAGGGTCAAGCAGGTTGTTTTTCATAGAAAGACCTGTTAAATGCTTTTCTTATTCAACTGATCTGAGATTTTTAATTTTTTAAAATCATTAATAATTAAATTTTAGAAGCTGTCATCAACCCAACTGCCTTGAGCTATGGCTGACAAATGAAGGCAATGGTGTTAAGAGCTTCCCCCCCCCCCCCCCCCTTATTAAAACTCAAACAATGTGGATAAAACACCCCCCCCCCCCCCCCGCCTTATTATAACTCTATTACAGGCAAACTATCCTCAGTTGCAAGGAGTATATGTTATATAATTCTCTGCTTACCTTTTACAAGCAGAATCACAGCAATAATGCAACAAATCCTCATGGACTGTCTTAAAAAATTCTGGGCAGTAAAAAAACAGTTTGTTCCTTCAAGCAAGATTAGTCAAAAAAAATATACTTTATATTAACTTCTTATATTTTAGTGTACCCTGAATAAAGCAGTTTTCAGAAAATCTTTTTTTGAAAGGAACCCTAATCCTGGCAGTAAGTTCTGCATGGAAATGTGGTCAATAAAATCAGCTGAGCAGCTTTCCAACTTTTTATTTGGGAGATGTAGGACTTAACCACCTTGCAGTTGCAGAGGAAAGGTGATTTTGCTCACTTTTTTTGCCTTCCCGTTAGACCACTACATGGAAAAAGGTCCATTTTCATCCACACAAGCATTTATACGTTTACAAAACTTTTATGCAGCCATCTTACATCTAAGTCCCTGCTTCTATCTCCACAATGCACCCAGCAGAGGTGGACATTCAAATAAAAATTATCGAGCAAAAATGATTTCCATGATGACTCTTTCATCAAGGTAGTTTCTCGACTGCCAAACCCAAGGCTCAGAGACAAATGCAATTAGAAGGCTGCCTGCCAGCACCCCTTTCCAGAAAAGAACTGACTCAAAGTATTATGAAAGTAGATGTGTCAGATGCTGGCACATCTAATCGTGTTATTGTTTGACATATTCTTGCACAACCTCTCACATGCCTTGATGACGGTCAGGAGGCTCTGAGCGCTGCTCCATACAAGCCTGTAGAAAACACACAGTGCTTGTTTCAAAGAGCTTACCCCTTGAATGCTCTAATTCCTCTCCCTGGATTTTCTATAATCGGTTTGTTCCTTGGTGTTTTCTTACACACAAAGTAACATTCTTCTTATTTAACATACCCTCAAAAGAGTGTGGGACATGCCGGAGCAGGATTATATCTGGCCCAAGCTGCTGAAATGATTGTGTGGTTTTATGCAAATCAAATCCTCCAGGGATTGTTCCAAATCCACACAAGTTTCTTTTTTATATATCTGCTTTGGGACCTCACATCAGCTGTTTTAATTTTCCATCTTGTTTTAAAGGTACTGTGACAGGACCGTGTCACTCATTTCACCTTGGCTCGTTCTCACCGAAGGCTGCTGGCATGGCATGGATGCATCTAGACTTAAGGAATTTCCCATTTTTATAATTCTTTGGAAACTGGAGTAGATCAGCTCTCCAGTAGCCCCAGGACCAGATGCCATCCACCCTCTGTCTCTGCCCAGCTCTAAAACTCAGCTCTCAGACTCACAGGGTGTGTCACTCCAGACAAATATTTAAACACCCAGCTTTATTTCCTTATACGAGTTCCTGGTGAATATATAAAAATACAGCAACTGCAATTTTTAAAACCTAAAATACCCACATCTATTAATTAAGCATTTAAAGTGAGAGACTTGTTGCTAATTGCACAGCTCAGACTGTTAATTTTCCTATGAGTGCCAATTGTTATTGTTCTCCTCAGCAGCATCTTCACTGTAGGCTGTGGGGTGATGAAGAAAGCTGAGTAAATAGTGTGGGTAAGATATCTGTGAATCATTAACAAAGTCATTAAAATAATTATAGACTATTTGTATTGAAACAGTGTCTAGCACAGAGAATGTTAGACTTCTTGTGCACCGGCAGTCTGCGGTACAAGGAATAGAGAGCTCCGCAGCCAGGTCTTAATCCAACCATCTTTCTGATAAAATGACCGTTTCCTTCCCGACGCCCACTTTGGAGGCCCTCGGTTGTTTGCATGTGGACATTCTGACACACATTGCCCAAGTTGCCATTGTCTGGATACTCCCTGTGTACAAACCCACTTAGACCAGGCTTCCATAGACATGTGCAATGTTCCAGCCATCACTGCTCGATGGCTTCATTTCCCGAACGACAGATGGCCCACAGCTCTTACTGGAAACTTCAGCCCTTTTTATTTCAGAGCTCCTGGTTCTGTAACTTTATGTCCTTATGCTTAAAGAGTGAAGCTGGAGTGGTCCCCCGGTGGTATCTAAAATGCAGCCCCCCTCCTATTCCCACTCCCGGTGCAGAAAAGGGAGGCATCAGCTCATCTTAAATTAAAGGTGAAGGTTATTCATTTTCCTTTTTCATTCAAAGTGCTATGGAATGAAATCCTTGAAAAAACAAACCCACTATGATTGTGTGCTGCTGTGGTGGAAGAGACAATAAGTTTTCCACAGCAACTGTTAATGGTGACCCAGTGTACACCGTCAATATTATGCGACTTCATTACTTCTAAACCATTCGATGGTCTATATTAAACAACATTAACAGGAACAGAATCAGTTAAAGTTTAAATACCAAATCCCTGTTGAGGCCCTTGATGTAAATAGCTTTACTGCAAGCTATAATTCTTTCCAAAAAAAACCCCCAAACAGAACAACAGATAAATTGTCAGACCAACGTTGCTGTTAAGACTTTAGCTTTTATGTCTGAGGTGCCTTCATTTCACCTGCTGCTATATTGCCCTTTCTGACAATTTAATCTTACCTATACTGGATGCATAAATATTAAAAAATACATATATCTCCATATCAAGTATCAAACAGTTGAAAAGTGCTCTATCCTTGAAGGCATTATCAACAGAGCATATCATTACTCTAGAGCTGGTCAGCTCTAGGACCCAAACATCCTTTCCTCCATACAGAGGAAATTAGAGAGGAATTTCAGGAGCTCAGGTAAAGGCAGAAGAGAAATGACAGATTGAGTATATTGATGGGCTGTGTGCAACTGTCAATGGAGGGATCCACTCTCCTAACCTTCCTCGGAGCATTCAGTCCTCTAGACCACAGAATCCTTCTGTCCAGATAAAGAAAGGACTGTAGATTTCAAGGGAATCTGCTAAAACTTTTAAAATATTTTCCTGGTAGGTTATGGCTGATATGGCACCTTCACCAAGATAGTCCTCATGGATGGAGAGACACCCATTAGTTGTCCTTCCAGACCCAGTCAGTATCTCTTTAAAGTCACTACATGAACAGACAAAAATCACATCATCTCCGATTTAATTTTCCCATCTGTGTTTATATCATGCCCAATATGTTATGAGGTGGTACTGTAATAAAAAGTGATGGGAGAGAATACAGTCAGTGATTCCCATAGGCAGAAAATAAACTCCCGCCTTTCCAACTTCCCTTTGGGTGACTGTGTTTGTTACTTTGCAAGACTACTACTCACATATACGATTACTTAAATTTATTGTTTAAAGAAAAAGTTATGTGAATGGTTGACTTCAGCAACATGAGAACAAAGCAACAATGGAATGGTCCAGGTACTAGTTGAGATCAATTCATCCAGCAGTAGCTGAACCCAGGAAAGATAAAATAATGAAAATGTATGGGGGGGGAGGGGGGAGGGGAAATCCCTAAAAACACTTACCTGCCTGTACAGTACCAAATGTATTATGGATGAGCGTGACAATTTCAAGGCAGAAATTATTTATTCAGAAAATTTGGGCCAATCACTTCCTAAAATTTTTGTGACTGCATTTATTATTTTCCTTACTATTACTTTAAAGATTTTTAAATCGTCTCCTGTGACATTATCCCTTGCACACCCGTCCAGAAGATTAACTTGCCTGAGTTGCAGCAAGCATTTCGTACGTGTGAAGAGAGTTTCTTTTTACCTTACCAAATATTCAAGTGTATTTTTCAGCTACTGACTACTAAAACCCTGCTTCTCAAATGAAATTGTCCCTTTTTCCCTGTCAGAACAGGAAAATATAACATACACCTACTATTTATTAGCTTCTCAATAAATGGAATAATAAATAAAGGGCACCATCAGAGAACCCAGCAGCAAACTGAACAACTGCTCTTGCACTCTAACTATGGAGATAGATTGGACTTTTTTCCACAATAAATCTTAATTAAAACCACGGATCTATGTCCTTGGCCTGCCTTCTCCCTCTACTGGTCTAAACCAGAATCTTTACCAAAAGAAATTTCAAGACCTTCCATACTAAAATCTGACCTTTATATCTGTAATACAGCAAAGAAAGCACTGTGCCCCTGGTGCTCATTCTCTGCTGAACTGTTAAATCACATCCCATCAAATCTCCAATGATCTGCCTGTATTTATGCTATTTCTTCTTAAAACAGGAATTTGAGCTTGAATAGTCATGTAACAGCATACAAGTTCATCACAAATCCATGACTAATAAATACATCATCCTGAGCCTCATTTGAGTGATGAGTGCGAGTTACTGTTGGAAGTTTGCTCTCTGCTAAGCACAATTAAACATACAAATGGGAAAAAGTGGGGGACAATTGGCATTTTTAACACATCGCAATGTGAGAACATCGCAAAGCCTCTGAGGTTGGGAGTTTCTCGCTCACGAGAAGCCAGCCTAGATGGAGGCTGCGTTCAAATGATGTTGCCACTGTGCTCCTACTCAGTCATGTTCCTCTCTCCTTGGGCAGCCATGTAGTGAGCTAGCTCAAGGAATCGGGCTAGCCAAAAGAAATGCCTTTTGATATACCTCCCAAAAAGCTATTTTTTTTTAGACAGCAAATTGCTCTTGGCACACCCTAACATGAGAGTGAATCACAGTTCTGACATCTTCAGGTTCTCTGTCTTTCAACATAGGCATAATTTGACTTATCATATCTCCTGTGCTCTTCCTCCAGAAGGAGCTGATCACTCTGACCCTGGTTTATCTTTGCTTTGTGCCCAAGACATGTCCTATAACCTACAGCACCAGCACACAGGTGAGCATGCCGCATCAGGCAAAACAGATGTTCCTGTGGGATGTAGGGGAGTGGGCCAGTACAGGTCATGCTCTGATCAACATACCCTGGACATCCATCTTCCTTCTGATCCCTTCCTCTCACCTACGGCAGAAATACTGATTTTCAGCATGACTCATTGACGAGTTTTTACCTTGCTGTTTGCCACCGACAAAGGTTTGAGTTACTTGCTCCGTCTGCAGCAAGAAAACCAGATAATCTTCAAAGTTGAATGTCTGCTGCATCCCAGTGAGTGAGCTATTCCATGGCACCGGGATCCTGAGGTTTGTATTCCTGGAGCAGCAATCCGCTGCGTTTGCACAAGGAGCAGACCAGGGAAAGCAGAGCCACAGGGGAAGTTTCCCAGTTCAGGGCACATCACAGAGCCGTTCACGTGGAGAGCCCAGATTGATTGCTGCGCTGCAGGTTGCTTTGCTTTTACAAAGCTGGTGCAACCTCAGCAAACCCAGCTAATCAGGGCCTATAAAATTAATGGCTTTCCCCCCCCTCCCCCCCAGCCACAGCTTTGAGTGTAGAAAAGGGAAAAAAAAAGAGGATACTACTAAAAGTAAATGTAAAAAATACCAGCTTGTAAGCACCATTAGGCTTGATGGCAATGTGAAATGTTTGCTGAGGAGCTCAGAGAAAAGGAAGAGAAGAGGAGCAGATACTTGACAGTGTGTGAAAGTATATAACCTTGCTGTCAAAGGAGAAAAGACTATAAAGATAGAAGAAAGAAGCCAAGCTCAGCGTCAAGGATGGCTGAGCAAGTATTTAAAGCTAATCGCTATTTGGAAAGGCAGCCAGGAGCTGTGAGGCAGGAGAAAAACAGAGAAAGCCAAAACCACATGGCCAAGAAAAGGAGAGGAATACTCTGGAAGAAACCCCCAAGCACCAGAATTAGGTAGTAAAAGAACACAGGTCTTAATGGGAGTATTTAATTAAAGATAATTAATTAAACCTGAAGGGCAGACACCACACCCCCCTGGCCTTAGCTGGGCCACAATCTCACCTCCCAGCTCTGCAGTAAAATATACCCATGCTAAGGCTGGCTGGGCTGAGTTACAAACCAGAGGATGAGAGTTTCTTTGAAAACCATTACAAACCCTGGTGTTCTTTCTCACCACTTGGTTTGACGAAGGCAGTGACACGTCCTAACGGAGTGGTCAGGCTGTACAAGAAGACATTTAGCTTCCTGTCCCCTCTAATACAACATTTGATCGCATGTCATGATCTCTGCATGCCAGGATGAAATGGGTGGGCAAGAAAGCAAGAGGAGCCGTCTCTGTGTTGTGGTTTTGATCCTGGCTGGCAGCCAAACACCACACAGCAGCTCATCCTCCTGGGGAATTGGGGAGAGAATTAAAGGGGTGAAGGGAAAAGGGACTCATGGGTTGACATAAGAACAATTTAATAACTAAACTACAATAATATTGAAAAGAATAATAATCATGATAATGATAGTAATGTAAATACAAATATACAAGTCAGTGATACACAGTGATACTGCTCACCACCTAATGACCAAGGCTCAGCCCGTTCCCAGTTAACGATCGTGGAGCAGGGAGAGTCCCAAAACCGCACTCCTGGAATGAAGAATGTCGGAGAGACTGAGACAACCCTGAGGGAGGGGTGACCCAGAGGGTGACAACATGGAGCAAGAGAGAGCACTTCCAGACAGAGCCTCATCTGGTTGTGCCTGGGTAAGGGATGAGCTGAGGTTGTCCGTAGGAGTGAGAGGATCCACAAGCTGCTAAGCCAGGGAAGCAGGAATTATGAGTACAGCTCAGATGAGTCCTGAAACACAGACCTGGCATGCAATAAAATGTACCCAGAGCCTCCTGCTTGGCTGCCATTTGCTCATTTTTCTTCATCCAATTAGAGACATTTGATACTGCCAGTTTAATCTCCTCCTTGATTTCCAATGGCTGGAAGGACACACGTTGTCTCACCAACTTAACTTGCTGTCATCGTTTGGCAGCTCGTCCCGGATAGATTCCTGTTTGCGCTGCACACTTCAGCCCTGCACTGCCAGCAGCTCCATTGGGTGTTATTCTTCTTGGGTTGCCCAGAGAAGCTGTGGGTGCCCCATCCCTGGAGGGGTTCAAGGCCAGGCTGGATGAGGCTTTGAGCAACCTGGGCTAGTGGAGGGTGTCCCTGCCCATGGCAGGGGGGTGGAACAAGAAGATCCTTGAGGCCGTTTCCAACCCAAACCATTCTATGATTCCATGATTATTCCCGTTCAGCTGTGGGTTTCAATGGCATCTGCAGTGGTGTCAGACAGGTGTCGTAATTCCTTTGCCATGTGCTTGGGCTGCAGAGTGGGTGCTGGCCCAAAGCCACCGTTTTCAGGCCAGACCCTCCGCACTGGACAGGGCTGGATCCAACCCCGTCTTCTCCACGGCTTCCGTGTGCTGCCTCACCTCTCCCAGCTGTCTCCAGCCTGTCTTGCTTTTGGAAATTTTCCTAACACAGTGCTGAGCAGAATTGCAAAGTCTAGGGAAATTTAAAAAAAAAAAAAAAAAAAAAAGACAAGCTGGGGGAGGAAGAAATAAAACCGATTCCATTTCCAAGCGTAGCTGAAAGCTGCTTGCCATCAGACTCTGACAGGGCTCATGTCATGTCTGCTGTCTGCTTACTTCTTGAATTCCCTCTCCAAGTTACCCTCATCAAAGGGAAGTAAAAGTGACGAGCAGCGCTGACATGTGCATGCTCTGAAGAGAGCAGGGGCAAAGTCCTCCGCAAGGTTTTAAAAATAGATGTTCTGCAAAGGGTGCAGAAAGGTAGACTAAGAGTTTCTGTTCCCCCATACGCGGCTTCTGTAGGCACTTTGAATGCCGGTAGTGTCACCGCATGATTTACCAGATGGATTTAATGAGGGTGGCAAGGAGCACTGCTAGGCGACTGCCAGATGTAAGGATTTCATGGCTTGGGATCATTATCTGATCCACTCCTCCAACTTAGCAAACCCCCCCCAAGCCATACAGCTTTTGCCTTAGTCACACAATTTTCTGATGTATTTGCAGTAGAAAAATTAACACATCATCAGTTACTGCAGGTCAATTTGATGTCTAGAGGGAGGTGTCCCTGCCCGTGGCAGGGGGTTGGAACTATATGATCTTTAAGGTCCCTTCCAACCCAAATCCAGTGCACAATGTGACAAACTCTTTAACCAGTCAAGCACACAATTAATGACGAATTTATGTGTTTTGTCTGCGATTCTCCTCAGTGGCAGCTGTAGTGGAGACTACTGCCCAGTTTTGGCTTGGTTAGAAACACCAGATTTACCAAGACAGTTGCAATTAATTGAAAGTTGTTCCTATTACCTCCAAAGCCTGCTGAAAAGAAATTCTATACTCAGCACTACCTAGCAAGAAAAAGGCATTCACAGTTATAAGGAGAAGGTATCAAATCCATTTAATTAAGTTTTTATCATGGGTTAGTAGAAGGCTGTACAAGGCCAATTAAGTTTCTTATTGGCATTAAGACAGAGACAACTGTTGTGATCAGAATTCAATAGCATGATATTTAGATATTTATTTTGCAGTGAAAATACATCAGTGGAAAATGGAAAATACTCCAAGTACTCAACTAACACATACTAAAAATGAGAAATACGCCCAGGAAATTTCCTTTAAAAATACACACTGGACTCAGTAATTCTTTGCAGCCCCCAGTGGATTACACTGTAAAGGAAATTTTGATCTCAACGCCTTAATTCTAGACACAGTAAGAGCTAGTTTACTGAGAAACTCCAACCAGTGCGTGCATTGCAGAGACAAACGGTGACATTCTTCAGGGACTTTGTTCATCCTGTAGCAATTTTCCCAGCACGGATGTTGGCCAACCTGCACACCACAGCCAGACCCAGATCTGGGGTTGTTTTAATGGACCTCAGGTGTTTATATGACTTTTATAAAGAGGGGACATAGTGGGCATGATTCCTAGCCACGGATAGGTCCAGGGTATCGGTGGAGTTGACCTGGCTTAAGTGAGAGGAGATATCTTCTACTCTGGTGCACCACACAATCCCAGAAAAAGCAAAAGAAGTTCCCTCACCTGCCTCATGTTGGAAATGAAACGTAACCTGGGGTGCTGGAGAACAGAAGATAGCATCTAGAAAAGGAAATTAATTTTTCCCATTATTAATGCTCAGAAAAATGCTTTATGGGACAGGTTAGCACAGACACTCTGCACTCACTCTGTGTCTGCACTAACTCTAACAGAAAGCGTTCCTCCAGTCCCCAACTACCAAAAATGAAATCACAGTTCCAACAAAATATTCAGAGGAATTCAGTTATCACCAGGAAAAAAAAAAAAAAAAAAAAAAGGATTCATCTCCAAATGGTGATGAATCCATTCTGTTGTAGCAGGGCAGGGAGTCCTTTCAACTCTGGAAGCTTCCACACCAGCTGAGAACGCAGCAAAGTGATGTAGTGACCACAACCCCGTCATCTGCTATTTACAGGACTAAACACTTGATGTTATTTTTGCTCAGAATCATTTACTATCCAGAAGAAATAGCAGCATTTCCCACCACAAGCCAGCCCCATAATGAATCTGGAAAAGGAAATAAAATTACCCAGTGTCTGGCTGAAGGCAGTGCTATTTATCCATTTGACGTAAGCACTGGGAAGAGAAACCATTTCTAGCAACAGTTCCAAGCTGAAATGCCTTCAGCAATCATGGTTTTTCCTAGCTACAACTGACTCTTGCTTTGCATTGTTCCTTGATAAACTTTGTGTTACTCACAGGCATTTTAATAACCAAATATTACTGTGACAATATTATTCTGGCAATGAATTTCCAGTTTAATATATTACTTACTTTATTTTTGCTGCAGGAACACACATCGCTTTTATTTCTCTCCTGAGTCACACCGTCAGAAATTTCCCTTTCCCTCCTTCACGCCTTCAGTGAAGCTTAACCACCCGCAAGTTAGATTTTGTCCTGCAGAAGCATCGTTCTGCTGCTTGTTCCATTGCGATGGATTCAACACAAGCAGAGACCTTTTTCTGACGAGGAGATTTTCAGCCCCTCCAACAGTTGCCACCTGCACTGTTCCCCTCCATTCCTCCTGAGAGAGGATGCTCTTTGTGCCGAGCCATCGAGTGGGTGGCTTTGCATGGTTTTCCCACCCTGAAGTCACCTTCTAGCCTCTCCATCAGACAGCCCTTTACTCCCAAAGCAGGACCTGCCTCTCCCCTCCTCTTTTCTGTCCCTGGAGAGCACTCAGGCGTTTCCCAGCATTGAAAGTTCTCAGCTAATGGGTCCCAAGGATTGATCACCATCAAGCAAGCAGCCTCTCCTCCAGCGCCTCCACCTCTGCATTTCTCCTGGAGCGACGTTTGTAATGTCGAACTGGTAAAGTTCTTCATACAGATGTTACTTGGCTGCTGGGGTACATGAGCCTAAGCATGTTCTTGGTGAAGTAGACCTGTTTAAATCATCATGATTAAATAGATGCATTTGCCCTCTCTGTAGCACACATGAAAATAAACCTCCAGGGAAAAAAAAAAAAAAAAAAAAAGGAAATAAAAAGGAAAAAAGAAAAAAAGAACAGCCTTGTGCCAATGCTTGAGGCAGCTGAGAGGATCTTTATCACCTGGATTTGGGTCTGTTAACAATATTTGCTGCAGAAAGTTGCCCTTTCAGTTTGCAATGGCAGAAAAAAAGGATGAAACATTGCCTTGCATTTCTAATTTCTGTGACTGAATGGAAATGCTGTATAACTTCAAATTCTCAAACTAGCTATGGAAAACCTGAAATTATATTCCTGACATTTTCTACCTGGAAGCTTTAATGAAGGAATAATGAAATCACTGTTCGCAGACAAACACCCTGCAATCTCACATTAATATAAACTCGCACATAGTGGCTGAGGATATTAAAACACTCCCTAGGAGACAGGAAAAGGAAAGCCTTACAGGCTGGGAAAGAGCAGCACAGTAAAAACCAACCCATTCATATAATTGCGCTTTACTATTCTATTCTAACAGTTCCTAGAATTTAAAAATATGTGAAACGTCTTTACTCAAAGGTGGGATAAAAAGCCAAAACCTTTTCTGAAACTGACTTTCCTCAGATGGGCAAATTGGAAGTTTTGAAAAGTTCCATCTTTAAAGTTGGATGTTTCCACTTCTTTTTCTACTATGGACTTAACCTCTACCTCCCCACAGATTGTATGAAAGAATCCTTGGACAAAGTCTTCAAAGTAAAAATTATCCCCAGGTAATTGCTACAGTACTCTTCAGAAACAGGGAATGATTTTTTTAGAAAATTAAATTCCAGCTCATGGGTTTATATAAAATATCACCATTTGTTCCAGCCTGAACTTCCACACTGCATAACCAAATGTGTTCCTGGGATAGGCTGATAAATACATGTCTGCTTAGACAAAATTTTAATATGGCAAATAATGAACACTAAAAATATGCTTAATTTGCTTAATTGTCTATATTATATTTAGAACATGTATTTTACCTGTGCAAGGACTTTTTAGATTTGAGATCTGACCACTTTTAATAATATAATACTTTAAGAAAATAATATTCTCAGTTCCTTTTAGGTGACAGTGAAGTCAGAGTGGACGGCTGACCCTACAAACTTTGGATTGCTTTTCCCACAGCACAAGAAGTGGAAAGTTGTGAGGCTTTTCCTAGGCCTGAAAGGGCTCTTTCCTCTCCAGATCCTTCCCTAATGATCTGTGAACACAAATCAACTCAGCTTCCCAGCGATGCTGCTGCAGAGCAGATCTTTCTTATTTTGTTTGTAAAGCTGGTTGAAACACCGGATGGATCCAAAATAATCATAATTGGAAGAAAAGCAGTATCTTCTTCCACTGGTCCCCCACAATCTTTTTTTTTTTCTGTCTCACATACACCTACACTTTCCCAGTCCCCCATGGAACGCTGCTCTCGGTTGGGCTCTGGAAAGCCTGTGAAACATCCCAGAAATTTGCTCTGTTGGGATCCTTCCTTCACTGTTATTTATCTGGGTTTATTTAGTTAGGTTACACAGAGCCGCTCACCTCTCCAGTGAGCATCTAAGTGTCATTGGTACAACACATGGGATAGGCTGCAAACCAGCGGTGGCCACCCTTCTGATACTGGGAAGGTGGACGGGCTCTGCCGTGCCCGTGCTCACTGTCCCTACGTCCTCTTCCCAGCTCCACCAGCAAAGTCACTCTCGCTCGAGCCTGGAGGGGCAAAGCTACTCTAATTGTGTCTGTCTTAAATAGCAAATCCTCCTCTGACCTGTCTATTTTTGTAAATGTCACATTTTCTATACGGCTGACCTTTTCCTTTCCCCAGTTCTCTATCTGACTCGGCATGGGGAGAAATGAAGCCCAGGATTTGGAGGACAGCGATGTAGTAGCTCTGGGAGGCATATGCTTTGGAAACGTGGCTCAACGGTTCTTTTCAGGCTCCTGATTATAGGGCTAGATTGCGAATATGTCTGGTGTAACAATAGGAGTGGATGGCACCATCAAAGGTGGAGAAAAACCGGTGCAGACCGGCACATTGAATTGGTAAGTGTCCTTTACAAAAGCTTGCAGACCAGCTTATGGCAGGACCAGACTGCTGACTAATAGAAATTTATCAAAACAGTGATTAAACACTCACAAACAAAACAAGCCACATGATTTTTTTTTTTTTCCTTAATGGAAAATCTCTCCCAGCATCTACAGGCTCAAGTGTCACTTGAATGTTTCCCACCAGGATTTAAACTGATGGAGCTGCTCAAAGGCCGTGGGTCACTGTAGCTCATTCCAGCTCCATCTCCTGAGATTCCTCCAGCATGCCCACGCCCAAAAGAGAGAATCCTTGCACGGCACTAGTGGAAAGTGGACCCGTTCAGTCCAGTGAAGCTATTTCCACTGCAGTTAGAGACCAGAAGTAGAACAGACTTTTTTATTGCTTCAGCACAGAGATAATAAATATACAGGCCAGCCAAGTCAATACTTTTAAGTGCTTTTTTTTTTTTTTAATTTAACAAAAATGATCCTTAAGTTCCTCTTCGTCCCCGCTACAGTAACAAACAGCATTGCGTGAAATACTGCTTAAGCAGTGATTTTGGATGGTACCATTCTGGTATTTCCCCTGAGGATGAAGATGAACACATTTGCTAGTGATTCCCCTAAGAAACTTCAAGCAGTGAAGCTATTCCTTAGCCAGCATGTCTGCTGATCAAGTCGTCCTGTGGCTTTTGGGCAGGATACACAGAAACTCTGGTTTTAATTCGGACTCTGCAAGAAAAGTTGCGATGATGGCATCTTGAACCATTCTTTCTATGCTTTCAGGCTCCACCACCGCACACTGAAAGCTGTTCCCTGTTTCCACCTTCCCATTGTCATTTTCAAAGATATCACCTTAATTTTGTTTTCCAAACCAGAGGCTACCAGGAGAGCAACAGCTGGTTTAACTTGCACGGTGGCCCACAGTGTAAGCAACAGATTAGAGAGGAACAAACATATCCAAAGGCATTTTTCGGAAAAGTCAATCTTGTACATCTACCAGATTCTGAGGTCTCTTTTCCCCAAGGCGCCGAAGGGCGTTAAATGCTGAATTCCAGCACCCCTGGATGTGTGCCCAAAGCCCTGGGCCATTCATACACCAGCAGTTCTGCAAATCAAGGCTTTTACTTCCTTTGCCTTGATGTCAAGTGCCTGAAAACAACTTCTTTCTGGGAAGAACAGCGCGTTTTGCTGCACTTGGAGCCACATATTCTTTTTCCACTTCCATTTTGGCAAAACCCTCTCGCTTGCATCCAAGTTTCAAAGCTGGGTTTGATCCGGGTGGAATTCCCTATTACTATTGTTTTGTCTTTTAGCAAGTAACCCCCCCATAGCCACCCCCTCCCTTGGTATTTGGGTACCTTATTGTCTCTTCTGTCCCTTTTTCTTTCCTTGGAGCTGCTCAGCACCACCACCAGCCACAAAGATGCCAGAACAAGACTGGTCCTAGAGGCTAAAGGAGATAGAGATAAATGTCTTTTTCTTTTGTTAGACTGTCCCCCAAAAAACAGAGGGGTATCCGAGAGACCTCTGAGAGCAGCCCTCTTACCCATGATGTTACAGGAGTGACAAATCCTTCTTGCTGGAGTATTTGCAAACACACTCCTTCAAGCTACACTAGGCATCAGCACGCACAGGAGTAACCTCTGGGTTTTGTATAAGGCTGAAACCAGGCTGATATCAAAATGGCAACACACATTTCTTTAAATAAAGGAGCTTAAGATCATCCTAAATATATAGGTTTCCAAATTACAAGGTTTTCCTTTTTCTCATTTAAAAAAAAAGCCATGCACAGATAATTCAATGACTTGTCAAGAGAAGACATGAAAGGCAAAACGTAATTACCATTAAGAAGCTGCTATTGGTACGCCACCCTTCCCGTTATACCCCAAACACCAACCTGTCAGTCATCCAAACCCAGCCTGCATCAGTCAGCCCTGAGGTCTGGCAGACAGCATTTAGTACAGTATTCCTTTAAAATACATTAAAAAAAAAAATTTAAATGTGGCAAATTTCAACCACTCTGGCTAAAATTTTCTAGAGAGCTTGTGTGCAGGAAAGTAGGGAGTGTTTCAGCTGAAATTTCTCATCCGTTCCCCTGAGTGATGCTAGGGGGAAATATTTTGGTTTGTCTGTTACACTGAAAGTTTTAGTATTTCTTGCTTCAGCATAATGAAATGGGGAGAGAGGAGGTGCCCTCCTCTGAAAATGGTTTATACTATCGTTTTCCAATGCAAATGGATAGATAACTGATTTTGCCATGGTAAGTATTTTTGTTTGCTTACTCTTTCTGGATATAACTTCTACACATTTATTTTAAAAAGGGACATGAGAAAATGAGGAACTTGCAGGGGTTCTCCAAGGTAAAGCAGTGAAAACATGTCCTTGCAGGCAGTGCATTAGCAGCCCTGATGGGTGTCTTTCGTGATGCTCCCCCATTGTGCGATCCTATTTTAGAATGAAATACAATGTCATGAAGTTTATTAACAAATCCCAGCAGAAGAGTATATCCTGTAATTACATTTCAGACTCTGGGCCCACATTACTTTCCTTTCCTGACAGCCCAGAGCTGTTCTAATTTTTTTAATGCAAATGCTTTATGCTGCTGGCCATTCTCTTATCCAGTTTTTCTAAGAAAAGAAAGGATGAAATGGTCTTACCTGTCTGTGAGTGCCCTCCATAATTACTTTTAATCCAATGGACAATTTCAACTACATCTCAGGGAGGAGGAGATGCCCCAAAGCCTGTGAAAATGCATGGATGGATGGATGGATGGAGAGGGGCAGCGGAGCACCTCCAGCCAAGGACAGAGGGCATCAGTCCTACCCGCCACCCCAGCGAGACCTGCACAACTCTGCCGAAACACGCAAGGGAAAGCACAGGAGGCAAAAGATCCAAATCTGTAGGGAAGCAAGCTTCCTTGGATCTGTTACCAACAGAACAGCTCAAATTGCTGCGGGGTAATCATCATGCTGCTGTAAAAGAAATTAATCAAAAGGATATGCAAAGCTTCCCGAAGCCTTTGATTCTTACAGCGGTTCAAATCTAAGTGAATCACTCCTGTTTTCCATAAGTTACATATTTCAATATGTATGGGCTCATTCCTGCACTCCGGTGAGAGCTGGCTACTCTTCAGCCAGCAGCCCCAGACAATAAATTTCTTTTCTACTTGCTCTCTGGAGGTAGATGTCATCTTAAGAAAGATATACGTGGACCTTGGAGGATTGAAAACTGTCCAGCAGAAATACAACTTTTGCAAAACTTGCTAGCTGAAGGAGGAAAAAAAGCCCCATAGTGAGCTGATTTCCAAGTCCTTGCTTTCTTTTCCCCCTTAGATGCTGGTAGTGAAAAAAAAACCATTCAAGCAGAGGTAAGAGCTTGAGAAAATGAACAAGACGTGAGAGGCAGCACAAGAGGCAGTGAAAATATTTCTTGTTTTTCTCAAGAAAAGCGAGGCGGAAAAGATAAAGTGAAGAGATCTAGAATGAAAAACCCCTGCTTACAGCCACCCAGAGATGGAACCGCTTGCTGTTATCCCAGCACGTACCCTCCTGCCCCTGCTCCAACCCCATTTGGCTCCAGGGCTGGATGTGTACAGAAAAACATGAAGTTTTTCGAGAATCCCTTCCCTTGCTCTACTGGTATTTTGCTGTCACAGAACTTTCCTAAGCCACAGAAACATTCAGAAGATTGAAGAAATAACTGAAAAAGATTGTTTCAGGGTTGGGATATGGGTTGTGGTGTTGTTCTTGAGTATTAAGCTAGCATGCTGAATCAGAGTGGGAAAGTCAGCCTCCCACTGCTCGGAAGTGGATATTACCTCCCTGCATCCCCCTCTGGGGCCAAAGCAGGTGTTGCTTGCTAATGAAATTGCTGAGATTTAACACAGTTTAATATGTACACACACAGAGAACTGAGCAGGTCAAAAAGGCAGTAAGAAAAGTGTGATGACTCAAGAAAAAAATTGTTATTTTTGAGGTAACTATTTGTAGGGCCTCTGTTCTGGTTTGGCTTTTCTCCCCCACCCCCCTAGAAAGACTTGGCATCCTTTGTTAAATCATGTCAATGTGATCATGTCAATTGTGCACTTCAAAATTATTGATCTTCACATGAAGAGCATTTGTTGGGTGATGTTGCTTGGTCCCATTCAGGTTCCAGAACCCTCCAGCCAGTCTGTATTGTCCCAGGAGGCATGTGCCAGGATGGCACCACTAGTGCAAACCTTCTTATTCTCTCTGCAGGGAAATTTTCCCATTAGGAGAGCACGCAGGCATGAGAAACAGGCCAGCCACCCCTGCTGGCTTGCCTTCCCTGGAAACCCAGAGATACTTCTATCAAGAGACCTTTGGAGCAACTCTTTGAGACGCAAGGTTTCACTGACGACTTCCATGGCCCAGAAGAACACCAGGATATTCCTGACTGGTGCATGAAGGTACATGAGCATGGCATGAACACACAGAGAAAAAACGACATGTTTAACTGCCAATCCCAACCCTTCGTAATTCCAGAGCTGATTTGATCATCTGAGCCAATGGTTTCAGGGGCAAATTAAATGACAAAGGTGACACAAGAGCCCATTGCTGCTTCCCTAAATAGCACAAACTGTTCTGACCTGTCACAGCAGATCAGGATGAAGGCTTTAGGCTAGCCAGATAGCCATAAAGATCAACCAGGGATGAGGGGAGGGCAGAACCAATGTGTATTTAATCCCAGGCACTCTGCTGTGACAAGACCTTTAACAATTTATTCTTAAAGTTACTTGAGACTGTTTCAGGTATGAAATGAGAGAGTAGCCTTCAGACTCCCATGCACCTTGCTCCTTCCACCTGTCACCTCACCAGGTGCCATCTCACCAGTGATGCTGAGGAAACACGGGAACTGAAGGGGAATGTGCAAGGTAAAAAAGTCAAGAAGAAAATGATGTGGGAAATGCTGTTGCCCTTGTTGGTGCAACATCCAGGACACTTGTGTGTGCTAAGCTCAGGGTTAGGGCTGTTTTGCCACTACTCTGAGGCTGCCTCACCCAGGGGGTACATGGACTGGACATCTCAGATCTTCTTGTGCTGCTTGATAGTCATTTTGCAAACTGCTTTTGTTCTTTAGCTCCAGACAGTGCATCTTCGTATTTGGAGGAGGTCCCAACTGCATTAACAGATAACAATAAAAAGACTAATGTCAGTGTTTGGAGAACTGCTGCTGTGCCCACAGACAGTAACCTGAGCAGATCACTGAGCAGGAGCTTTGCAATTATCCTCCAAACAAGACAAATCAAAATCACAGGCAGAGAGCTCAAATCCTCAGGGCGTCATATTTATGTAAATACCTGAATAAAATAGTCTGAGAGGCGAGGAGGAGCGCGATAGCTAGGGGCAGAGAGCTGGCAAGGCATCTAGAAACTTCACAACTAGAAGCAGCAAACATCAGAGTCCTGTGAGGACAATGGATTTGGGTTCTCCAGTCACTTTATGTTTCATTGAACATGACATTTGGGCTTTAACGTTTTTGTATACTGGAGGCAAAGTCCCTCCCTGGGCTAAAGGTTAGAGGAACCAATAGCTGGAAAACTCCATTGCTGAGGGACAAGAGCTTCTGAGGTCAGTGTTGGGTAGGTGAGCAAAGGTTGTCAGAGCCTCCTTTCCACCTTGGAAAAAAGTTTGAGCAGAAACTCATCCTTGGTTTTGATCATTAAAGAAAAGAAATGGGACACTTCTTCCTGTGCAAGCAAATTTAATCAATACAAGTTTTCTGCAGTTATGGTTATGTGAGCAGAATATAGCTCTGGAAGTCAGATATGCCAAGTTCACCCCATGGAAGTCACCTAAGAAGTCAGTTTGGCCACATCCTGCTGCCTGGGAGGACTACTAATCCTGCCATTTCTGAGCCCCGCTACAGTTGTAACTACCTTGACCTGTGTGAAAACACGCAGTAATGAAATTCAGCTCTGGAAATTCTGCAGCCAATTTGCATATTTTCAAAATTAAGTTACCATCATTTAACATCTAGTTATTTATGTCCCCGAAGGAAAGTTTTTATTAGTATAGGGTGAAGGTATTCATATTTTAAAGGCAAAAGAATAAATGAACCAACTAATAGTTCAGAAAATGATCTTTCCAGCTTGCCTTGAATGATACTGCAAAGTGAAATAATGAAAAAAGCATTACAGGACTTTGATCAAACATGATCCTTCAGGGCTAAGGAACCTCATTTTCCTGCACACAGATACGGTTCACTCAGTCCTGCCGGGTTTCATAGCACATGAAGACATCAATATTTTCTGCAGAATTAAGTGGAGCAATTAAATAGCTACAGCCCAGGTTGCTACGGGGGCACTGTCATACCTGGATCAAGCTCAGAATCCCATTCCAAGTGGTTTCTCTCTTTGTAGGAATGCAAAGTGAATTAAGGAAGACCAGACTGCTTCCTTTGTTTCCCTTGCCAAATATTTGTTAGGGAACAGAATCAACAAGTGGTTTAACAAAACAAGAGCAACCAAGTTAACTCCTGAGCAGCCTGAAGAAGCAGGTGCTTACTTCTGAGGTCCCGATATTACAGGAGATGCTCTCCAGCTATAGTCAACTGGTGCCACATACAGACTTCAGAGGAATGTCACTTAAACATGTGCAAGACTCAGGGAAAGAAATCTGCTATTTATGAGCAGTGACCCTCTCCACAGCATAAAGCCTGGATGGACAGTTTTATAAAGTCTGCTTGCTCAGTGATTTTACATCTATTTAGACAGACTGGGCTTCCCAAAAATAATAAAAAAAAACACAACATGATGGTGCAAAGCCAATATCCAGTAACTCTAAAAATTTTATTTGGTGCTTCTACCACCACTAGGTGCTGACATGATGAGATTTTTACC
Organism: Pterocles gutturalis; assembly: GCF_000699245.1. Taxonomy (NCBI): domain Eukaryota; kingdom Metazoa; phylum Chordata; class Aves; order Pterocliformes; family Pteroclidae; genus Pterocles; species Pterocles gutturalis. The sequence goes on along the minus strand of NW_010145522.1, from coordinate 10,348 downwards.
CACTTGTGTCTTACATGCTGAGGTTATTATATCTTCACAGTTCATGGAGTAGTTAAATGACATTCCCAGGGTCACATAACTCATCTTTGTCAGAAGTGAGACAAGAAGGCAGATGCTCTCGTCGCCACCCCAGACTCCAGGCCCTGAAACCTACATTTTGTGTTTGCCTCTACTTTACTAGCTTCTGCTGGCAGAAATGTAAGAGCACTTTATCCTGCATTCTATGCAGGAAAGGAAGCAGAAATTTGAATAGTTGCCATCTGCTAGAGTTGCTTTGATTTATTGCTTTCCAGCCCCAGCTGAAGATCAAATGTGCTCTGGAGAGAAAGAGCTGGACATATCTCTGCTGGACATATCTCTGCTCAGTGCTAACCCAAGTCACAAGGACGCGAGCAGAAACATTCCCTTTCTTCACCAGAATAATTTAGACCTTTGACTGAGTAGTTATAAGCAAAGGGAATTGTTGCTTCCATCCACTGGCAGCAATTTTTCATTCAACTAGCATCAAATTCGAAATTGAATAAAACAATTACGCTTTGTAGTTCCCTGCCTGGGTTATTGGATTTTCTCAGAAAGGAACTCTCTAGCCATTAGAAGCATACCCCTATCTTGCTTCAAAATGTCACGCAGACAACAGCAATTTTCTGGCATTTCACCCCATCTGTCTACATTTTTAGAAATAAGTTTTGCACTTCATGTGTTTTCATTTCCTATCCCAGTCCAAAGCCATATAATTATTCAGATAATTACTGCTACTGTTTCCTTCTGATTGTATAATTGGTTTCCATGTCTATCTAGCTGTCTCTTCATTTGTAGGTTTAGCGTTGATTAAACACAAAGTACTATGCCACTGCTAATTTTACTTCAAAAAAGGATTTTCACACTAGGGCAAATGAAAAAACAAACCAGCCTGTATATCTGTGCATGAAGTAATTTACTTTTCCATTAATTTTCTGTACGCTCTCAGACCCTTTGGTACTACTTAAGATCTTTGGTGTTTGAATTAACGCTGTTCCTTTGCACCCCGCTTTGTCTTTGGCTCAGGTCCCCAGTACTGGTAATAGCTGGGAGAAGCGGACCTAAAGGACACTTTCTGGCAGAGTCCTACCCAGAAGGGTCATGTATGTCCTACCAAACAGGGGAAACAACGCCAGTAGTTGTAAATACTACTGTATCAGGAAATACTAAAAAATTATGCAGTTTATGTGTATTCTCTGTCAATCTAGAATGAAAAGAAAAAATCATAACATCCAAAAAAGATAGCAAGAGGTAGCAATAGTAATAAAACTTACAAGAAGAATCTGTAAAAAGCCCTAAAAAGATCAGGTTAATGTACCAGTGCTGTCCACAACAGAAAAAAAATAATGAAATACCAGTGCTGTCCACAACAGAAAAAAAATAATGAAAAAGATGAAAAGATTATGCTGTTCATGTCTTTTTAGATGGTGCAAAGACAAAACAGTGCAGACAACATAAAAAATGCTCCATGCTCATCATCCTTTAGCTAGGACAACTCTGGTCTTGGTGCTCAAGACACCAAGCTAATGGAGCTCTTCAAAATCAACCGCAAGTTTCCAACTGGCCTCAGTGGACCTGAAGGAAAGGACAATGAACAGCACACCATCCAAACCAGACTCTGAACCTATCTATCTTTGGATCCAACCACAGCTTCTATCTTTTTCTCTTGGCTCCAACATCTCACTGCATCTCTTTGCCTTTGGGGCAAAAATTGCCACATCATTTCTGATGATTCTTACATCCTCTGTACTCTTAGGAGAGTTGATTTATTGTATGAAACGCATTAATGACATTTGAAACACAGTGCTTCTCATCACCAAAATCATGCCCTACAACAAGAATTAAACAACTCTGGAGGGAGCCTCAGGACAAAAATATTCAACCCAATCTTTCAATAAATACCCTACGTGTTCCATTCTCTCCAAAGAATTTCAAGGCAGCAATGCCATCATACTGTGTTCAATCAAACACAGCAGTGACAAACCCATCTGGGGAAGGAAATAAACTTAAGAACCCCCAAGGCAGACTCTAGAAGATGATCTTTCTTAGTCTTTGCTTTAAATTTCCATTTTCTCTGGCAGATTTAAACTTACTGTGAATGGTTACAACCACTTGGAGGCATTCAGTTCCTTCATCAGTGTTAAATTCCCAGGAGGAAATACGGCAGAGCTACAAGGATGAGGGTACCACCGGGGTGACCTGCAGTGAGCTGTCCACATCCCACATGCACACATTGATTCAAAATTCTGAAAGAAATTCTGATCAAAGCATTAATTCTTAGTGTTTTAAATGTTATAATTGGGTCATCATTTTTAATCTCCTGTGATTTGGGAAAGCGTTGTCACTTCAAATCTCTCTTGTTTTGTGCCAGAGATTTCTAGCAGACATGGATCCGGGATGTTAATGTTTGCATCTGTATTCACTCTGCAAACAGCTCAAATGTTCACCACCTATAAATATTCAGTCTATAAAAATTCAGACAACATTTTTTCTCTTGCAGGCCAATAATTGCACTAACTTATTCAGCAGAAGAGCTGAAATATACAGAGTTGAGCAAATATCTATCTATCCATCTAGGTACTTGGACAACTTCTTTAACTGCAAATAAAAGTTGTGAAAAACATCTTTCAGTGTTTATTCTGGTGTGAACTTCTATGAGGGCTGGTAAAGGTGAAATACAGCAGAAGACAGCAGTCAGGAGATACGCAAGCTGCTAGAGCCTTCACTTTCCACTGGAAAAGAACAAAGAAATGCTATGTTTGTGCTTTCAATCTTACAAAAACATGGAAATTTCCAGCTAGAGATTAAAACAATGGACAAATGGTGGCAAATCACAGAGGAGAGCTGTGTAACCTTTCCTTGCAGGAGGGAGCTAATATTGCTGCTGTGAGCATGGAATAATCAGCTGAACGTTTCCCTGAGTACCAGTGCCTGTGCTATCAGATTTTGGGATCAGTCCTGATGCTGCCTAGAGTTAGGAAGCCCTAACCTGGTCCCACAGCTCAACTCTGCAGCTGGACTGTCAGTATAACTTTAGTTCATGTTAGTAACCTCTGACTATCAGCAAAATAGTTGAATGACACATCCTAAGATGTCATAATTCACTCTAATTTGACAAGGTGGATTTTTTCCCCAGTGTAGCAGGCTGTCCAAAGCTTTCTGGAGGTCACCTGGAGCACTGTGAGCTCGTGTCCCCTAAGTGGAGTGAAAGGCAGAAGTACATGCTGGTAAAAGAGCTGAAAAAGCAGAAGCCAGATGCAATTAATATGCATCAGAATAGGTGTTCCCAGGAGAGACAGGGAAGTATTAATGCTGCTGCACAAGCAATCGCTGCTGCTTTGTCTAGAGGACAGCCCACATCCCTGGGCACTTTGAAATGTCTAAGGGAATTCAAACCAAGCTGTAATAAAACCTATTAGGTTAACAAGTGGAGACATTTTTGTTGGGGATCTGAAAGATCTGGGCTAAACTGGCCTAGAAAAAGGAAAGCTAGGGAAAAAACATCCGAGCTGCTTTTCATGTGGACTTTGCCCAGCAAGCACAGTCTGGCTTAGGAAAGATGCACAGTGACTGGTTATTATAGCACCTGTAGGAAAAAACCCAACTGCAAGTTTTCCAGGTCCCCCAAAGCACGTTTAGGTCAGATGGAGGGCACCAGTATAAGAAACAACCCAGATAACAGAACAGAAAGTGGTAATTTTTCTGTATACTTCCTCTTTCGTATACTGTTTGCCTGTATATCAGCAGATCATGGGTTGAATCTTTAGTATGGACTTGGGATGGCCACACCTAGGTCCTGGGCTTTTGCAATCACCAGAGATGCAAAACTGTTGACTAAACATGATGTTTCCAAAAAGCCTTTTCTGGAATATTTTGCTCTGCAGAGAATCTAGTGCCTCCCTGCACCTTTGCTCACATTTCTAAGTAGTTTTCTACTTTTCTATCTAAAAGTAATTTTTAGATACTCCTTGAACAAAGGACAAGCTGGAACTAAATATTCAATTATAAGATTTTTTGTTTTAATGCCCAGTTTCAGGACGTGGATAAGTCATTAATGGGACAGGGAATAAAGAAAGCTACAGCAGCAATACTACAACCAAAATGGAAGTGGTTCAACAACTGACTCATCTAGCATAGCAAATCCTTAAGACATGTGGTCCCTTTTTTCAAGCAACTCATTTGTAAAGACTTAAGTGATGTGCAAACATTCACTTATGCAGCCTGCCATATGAAAATAGTGCTGGGTTGCAGAAATCAGGGAAACACTTTTAATGCAATCAGGAGCTGATGAGTTAGGATTATATCGGAGCCCAAAAAAGCTGCCAGATGAAGTTTATGACTCAGGCCAAAACAAAGTTAATCTCTATTTTTAGACCTAGTGCTAGTAGGCATTTCTGGATTTAGAGCAAAATTCCAGTTGCAGCTCGGGGTTGAAGATGAGGTGAGGAAGTGTAACATTAGCTCTATCCCTTTGGACCCGTGTTGTCTCCATCCTGCACACTGGTAGGTGCTCACTGGAGTGAGCTCTAGGCAGAGCCCTGCAAGTGCACAGGCATGCTTCCCCCTTCATGAGCCTCTAAACTGATTAAAAAGCACATCAAGCTAAAAATTAATTTAAGGGAACAGTAAGGAAGCATCTGACTCACGGGTAGGCTGACGAACCTTGGGAAGGTTTTCTCTAGAGAACTGAGATTCCCAGTTTAGTTCCTTGCCAATGGAAATGAATGCCAGCTGTAATTGCCCGTGAGTCATTGATTCCGCTCTGTGTTGGGGCCACTTGGGTGTATTTGGCCCGTTTGAGCCATTGTGGTGTTGTTTTTGTTAAGTATCAAATGGCTTTTATAATATCTAGCAATGCACAGCATATCACTGGAAAAAGGCTCTGGAACCCAGCATCAGTAAGTGCCTGCAATCATGGCTTTTTTTTTTTTTTTTTTTTTTTTTTTACTTTTTTTTTTTTTTTTTTACCATCTGATCTATTTTTGAGCTGAACAGAGGGCTGAATGCTGTAATGTCTTCCTGTGAATACACCACTTATCTGATTACTGAATATTGCAATAAATTATGCTCCCTATGATAATTTTACGGAACCTGCTGGAGATGCAGCAGCGGAAAGGGACCGCAATTACAATAGGGAGATTACAATCAAAATAGTTTACTTACAAGATATTTTCAAGTCTTTTTGCACAAGTTTTTATATATGAATGGAACATTATTATCCTTACCTTAGTTTCATTATTCGCTTTTCAGAGATGAAATATACATATAGTCATACTAAGCACAAGCCTCTGGAGGCAGCTGTATTTTGTATGTCATGCTACAGCTGGGATTAAGCAGGACAGAAACTGAAATCAACTCAATCCGATCTAGCCTCAGATAAAATTTGGTCTTGTGTTGGGTAGAATTCAGGGTAGTTCATCTGAACTCCTCCTGCGCTTCCCTGCTTTGATCTCAGATGACTCTGAAATATCTTTTCCTCTCGCTGCTTCCTAAGGGTAGGATTAAGATCCTACTGTGGGCTCAGCCGATACGCTTTGTTCGCGTGTGTTGTGATCCAAAGTCTCTGATACAAAAATGCCTCTAGTTCCTGGGTCAACCACATTTCCTGGAGGAAGTCCATTGAGTAAGACTGCAAGCTGTTCTGGCCCCTGGGCTCTGCCCCTCCTACACTCTCGCAATGCTTTTTTTTTTTACTGCAATTTTTACTGGTACAGGGGTTTGGAAGCTGTGATGAAAAGGAGTTACAGACTGACTGTGGCGTCCCTGGTAATCCAAGGAGTCAAAGCTGGAAATCCAACAGTTTGTCTCTGTTGGCTTGTGGTTGTATCTGCTTTCTTTAACATACAATTCCTCTTTATGACAGATTGCAAATCCATATAAAATGGGATTTATATGGTAGGTGCTAGCTCTGAAAGATCCTGCTGTAATTTTCCATTGAAAATAGCATTTAAAACAGAAAACAAGTTTTCAGAAGTGGATTAAATCCAAATGGTGCCAGAAGGTTGATGCAGTTTGAAGTTTCCACAGTTGAGGGTGCCTGGTCTGCCAAAGCTAGCAAGGACCAGCATTCACTTTAGGCCAAAATAAACCCCTTTTTGGTCCCCAAAAGTCATCCATCCAGCTGTATAGGGTGCACCGCTCCCGACTGCAGAGCTGTTCCCCTCTGTCCACTTTAAACATGATTCAGAATTCATGATTAAAAAAAAACCAAAATCAAACATAATCACTTAATACCTTCAAACAGAGAAAAAGTCAAATTCAGTGGAGAAATGGTGCCTACAAACACTTCAGCCATAGTCACCGTGGGAATCCTTTCTTGGGCTTTGAGTGGTACTTGTAAACTTTGCCTTGTTCTGTGATGTGAAAATGCTTTTTGTGTCTCTTACTAATTACTGAAAATCAGAGAGAGCAAAAAAACCCAGGTGCTTGAAAGTCAAACACTGAAGAGCAAGAAACAAATGAGTGCTGCCATTTGTGATGTTAATTATTACAAGCTAATTTAGCTACATCCCGATAAACGGGAATTGCCTTATTCTAGCAAGACATAAGCCTGCCCATCCCCTGCGAGGATTTACGCCAGACTACGGAGAATCATAGAATCATTAAGGTTGGAAAAGACCTCAAGGATCATGAAGTCCAGCTGTCAAGCCAACACCACCTAACCCACTAAACCATGTCCCACATGTAGCAATCTTCCAGAATATGGTGGTGGTATCTTCATGCTAGCCTGTGAAAAATTGATGAAGAAACATATTTTTGTTTGGAGTTCCAGCAATATTATCTACTTTGCAGGGAGCCATAAAAAATAAAAGGTAGAATTATAGTAAATTGTAGTTGTAAATTAAATTGTGTGCATAATAACTCATTTTTTGTTCATAATAACTGAAATTACTCAAAACAAAATTGTTTAAAAGTCATGATGAAATCTTGGGTCAAAGGGTCAACTGCTACAAAAATTTTTCACTGTAACGAAACCACCAGTGATGGTTAAGGCTGGGAAGGCTCAGAGAGCACACCCAGTAACAAAGGCTTACCAAACCTTTTAAGCAGATTCTGAAAGTGAGAATTAAAGTTCTGGGAAATCACTGACACTAAACCTGCTATGTGCAATGCATAAACCAGAAGATGAAACAAGTATTAGTTTTCTCAAAAACTTAAATTCTTAAGAGTGCAGGAGCATAAAGTCAATACTTGGTTTAAGGCAACTGGAGAAAAATCATCACAAACCTGACCTCACAACCATGCATTTCAGGGAGAGTTTGGGCGTTTCCACCCCTTCCACAAAGTCATGTGCCCCTAGCAAGATTGCAGAGCTTCACTGCCATGTTCTGAGATGAGAAGCAGCCAAAAGAATTGTCAAACAAATTCGTGTCCATATAAATTACAAAGCAAAGCCCACAGCGGTATCTTTTTCATAATAGCATGATGATCCTGTCTGCCAGAAGCCAACATCACTGGTAATGCTTATCTCTCAAAGCAGTTCTATGTATCAATTTATATTTCAGGCATTATCTTGCAATTAAATTTCTCGGCTTAAAATGGCTGTTTTCCACCGTCCCCCCCCTTCCAATGCTATGTCCTCCCAGATAACAAAACCTCCTCTATGCCAGCAAATTAGTCATGCTAAAAACCCAAACCATTAATTAGAGCTGCAGCACACCACAACTGACATTAAAAACTCAATATTGCTGCTTTCTCTCTTTAATTTCAGGGTGCTGTTTGCAGCAGCCTCTCCTCTAAGTATACACAACACCAAAATAAATACAGTAATAAGCCATGAACCATGGTAGGTATTGACATGTCACAAGCTTGCAGAGTGTTACAACACCAGAGCCCTCATCTAGTGGCTTTTTGCTATCTACGATGTGCAAATTCTCTCACACATTGATTCTCACACACTGGAGCATCCCGTTAGTCCATGTTCACGGATGCTTTGCTGCAGAGGATGAGCAGAGATGCAGCTGCACCGCTGGATTTATCAGCAACCTGGCGGCAGGCTCAGGCATGGGTGGGATGCCTGTTCCCACCCTTGTAGCCTGGGGAATGTCCTCTAAACGTTCAGGACCTAAGCTACTCAGGGGATCTAATTTTTTTCTATTAAAATTTGGGGTTTTTGTTAGGAATACATTGAATTTTAAACTTGTTCTGCAAAGGTAATGCTACAAGCAAGATGGTGTCCAGTGCTTATGTATAAAATAATGAAACTATTTCATAGTTTTGGATAATCAGGATGAAAATGCAGACTGTGTCTTATCTGCCTGCCTCTGTTCAATTGAAAGCTGAGCTTTTTCACCCTCGGATGGAAGCTCCTAGACATCTCATTTCACATTCGGCAAAGAAACAAAACAAGAAAGCAGAGTGCAACCCTCAAACACAACACAGACGCTGGCCCTCCCAAACACTGGCGAGTTCCCCCAGGACTCTACAGGAAAATCAGCAATTCCATCACCAAATCTCCTCAACCCTGCAGTCTGCCTGAGTCAGCTCTTGCTCTAAGCACTGGAAGGAACCCTCAGGCTTATGCACTTCTGACTTGCAACTGAATTATGCATGATTTTAAACACACTAAATGAACCCTGGCCTCTCTTTATACAGCTTAAGCAATAAGGTCTTAATGTGAGATCAGCAGGCCTTTGAACTTATCCCCTACAAAAGGCTCCTGGGCTGGTGTAGGCTGTGGTCCTGACTTGATGGAGACGACAAAGCTGGAGCTTTGCTGCAGGACTCTCCGCCGTGTCCTGCTCGGACCCCGAGGTGCAGAAGGCAGATCAAAGGCACAGCGGGAGGTACAGCCCTGGAGAGCTATCCCTCTCCTTAGAAGCTGTGGGAAATTGCCAGGGCTCAGGCAAACTCACCTCTCCTCCAGGAAAAGCATCTGCCACAGCATTTAAAAGCACCTTCTCGCCTTTAACCATTCCTTACCTACATGTGCAAAGGAGAATACAAGGAAAGTGCCAATGAAGCTTGTTTTTCTATAGCACACAGATCCCCAACTCTTCCTTACAAAATAATTGTGTTTATCATCTAGTAGGTTTCTTGCTCAAACAGTGCAGAACAGCAAATTTAGCTCAAGCCTTCAGATCTGAAACACAGTCTCCAGCACTCAGCTGCTCTGATTAAATATACATCAGCACTACTCATGGATTACTAGCAACCTCAACTGCTAAACCTTGTCCTTACACAGTCCTGGTGTGCATTTTGCATGTTGGAACCATATGGAGCACGTTAAGTTGTGTAATGTCATAGCTCTGTCTGTGAACCATAGTTATCCCCTTGGCTTGCTCATGATATTCCCTATTAAATTCTGCCCTGAACCCCAGGGGCATTTCTTGTTACATCCATAGGAGTAGCAGCGTGTCTGCTGGGGTGGCTGGGAGCATCATAGAATTACAGAATGGTTTGAGTTGGAAGGGATCTTAAAGATCATCCAGTTCCACCCCCCTGCCATGGGCAGGGACACCCTCCACTAGACCAGGTTGCTCAAAGCCTCATCCAGCCTGGCCCTGATGCAGCGAGTTGAGCAATGGTATACCCCTCAGTTATTTACTGCTATAAATTTAAAATGCTTTTGTGATTCTCAGAGAACTTGTCTTTTACAACCTCTTCTTCTATCTGAATAGCTATTTGTTTGGCTCATTACTTGGGAAAACACTTGCCATGCCAAATATACTACTTCGAAGCAGGATTAAAGTATACTCAAAATCACATTACTCTGTTATTACTAACACTAACATATACTGAGAGCTGTACTTACATACGCAGTCGGATAAGGCTTAAGTACACATGCTTTTGTGCAGAAATCAGATTCTGCTATGGAAAAATACTCTATTTTGCATTCAGAAGAACCAAGTGTTTGGCTGCAGATGAATGAAATGCAGCTTTGTTTTGTAAGCAGAGAGTAGTAATTATCAGGCTTGCTGTTTCACTGGAGGTAGGAATATGAATATATTCGTATTTATTGGTGCTTTATAAGGAATTACAGGTCATGCAAACATATAAAAATTAAGTTTCTTTTTGAATTAATTGCTATAAATGCAGACAATTTTATACAAAATTCTCAGTTAAATTGTCCAACAAAACTATATGGAAACCTCCCTTAAAAATGAAAACAGAGTTTTGAAATTATTTTATAACAGACCCATTTTCATTTTCTGTCATCATGTATCTGCTTTGCCTTCCATCCTCCTCCTCCACTTGTGCTTTCCCTCTCTCTGTCTCCCTTTACATTTCAGAGCTGCAGCACCTGCAGCACTACCCCCGGCTGAGCTTCCCCAGGACTGGCTCTAGGAGAGACTGTAGTGGCTTACTCTTAAATATTTTTTTAAAAAAA
>NW_010145521.1:1143-1790 GCF_000699245.1 Pterocles gutturalis | reverse complement strand
CGGATTTGCTGCAGGCTCCGGGCACCCTTCTCGGCGACCCCGTGCCCGGAGCGCGGGCGGCTCCAACCATCTGGTGAATAATCCCGGCCCCACGGTGTGGTGGGACGGGCTGCAGCGGGGGACGCTTTGGGGCTGGGGACGCTCCATGCTGGTGACTCTGGTGGGGTGTTGAAGCTTTTTCCCCCCTGGTGTAACCAAACCCTTGGAGGTGCTTGGCTTTGGGATTTTTTTAATGGGAAAAATGTTTTGGGTTTGTTTTTTGTTTTGTTTTGTTTTAAATGGGAAAAATTGAGATTTTTTTTTTTAAATGGGATTTTTTTAAATGGGAAAAAATGGGATTTTTTAAAATATTTTTTTTTAAATGGGAAAAAGTGGGATTTTTTTTAATGGGAAAAATTGGATATGTATGTTTCTTAGTGGGAAATTGATGCTGGTATCACTCTACCAGCTTGTGAGCGAGGCAAAGTCCAGAGAAATGCCAGTGGCTGACTGGGCCAGCCCTAAAGATGGGGGGACGTGGGCTGAGAGGTGGAACTTCAGTTTCCATCACAGGCAGAAGGCAGCACAGAACATTTTGAGTTCAGAAAGGGGCTGGTTGTGCTTAAAACACCGCTGCTGTGCCGGGGGGGGGTTGGGAGATGGGGGGG
>NW_010145521.1:595-1119 GCF_000699245.1 Pterocles gutturalis | reverse complement strand
GCGGTGGTGGCCTTGGGGCTGTGTCCCCCACCCTGGGCAGGGTCTGTCCCCCCACCTTGGGGATGGGGACCGCTCCAGCACAAGCCTGTGGGGTTTGAGAGCATCTTTCCTGCCAGAAAAAAAATGAATATAACCCAACTTTGGCACTGGTTGAGCCCAGTTTGGCCAGAACCAGTTTTACACCTGGTGTGTTTACTGGGGTAAGCCTGTGTCAGCATCGCTGTCACCTCCCTCCAAGCCCCCCCGCCCTTGTGGCAGCTCTAAGAAATTATGCTCAAGCCTCCAAGGGTCGCAGAGGCTGGGGGTCTGCTCTTGCAGCACCCCCCCATTCCCTCCCCAGCCTCTTTTGTTCCCCGCTCCGGCGATGCTCCGGTGGCTCTTCACGCGACATTAATTCCCCGGCGCTCTCAGGGAGAAATTTCTCTGGCACCATCATCCTTTCGGGGCTAATTGCTGTGACGTCAGCCCCGCGGGTTTAATTTCTCCCTCGAATGGCTGCGGGAGAGGCGAGGGGGGCCCCCAGC
>NW_010145521.1:0-496 GCF_000699245.1 Pterocles gutturalis | reverse complement strand
AGGCCCCACACACTGCCGAGGGCACAGCGAGAGCATTAGGAACAGACCTGGGCTACAAATACAACCCTCTTCTTTTGTAAGAAAAGTCAGTGATGATCAAAGGACTTGGTTATATCAAAACATATTTCCTACTTGTTCTACATGTTCTGCCACAACCCAAAATTCACAGCATATACCATTATTGCCAGAAGTGAAAAACAACACGAGAAAACCTGAGCCAGACAGGCTTTATAAAGCAAATACAGCCTTTGTTACTAGAAATGTCATATCTTTTCCTTGTTTTCTCAGGATTGTAATTGCACTAAGAAGTTCCCATTCTAGATACACAGATTTCCACCCCCCCCCCCCTTTGTTTTTTTTTTTTTTTTTTTTCCCCTCGTTATTATGGCAGCTAAACAAGCCAGGGATCGGCGACGTTTGATTTGAGAGCTGATGTTAAGCATCTGATAACTGGGATTGTGTTCTCCTGTATTTTTCTTTTTTTTTTTCTTTTTTT
>NW_010145520.1:17910-28913 GCF_000699245.1 Pterocles gutturalis | reverse complement strand
ATCCATTAAGAACAAAGACAATGAGGAGTGGCTGCCTGCAACGATGGTATCTAGCTTGCACCTGGCTGAAATAAGGTAAAAATGAATCCCAGCCCTAGCATCAAAAGGAAGGCGTCAACAAGCCAAAGAGTCACAGTGAGCACTAAGGAATTTTTCAGACTCAGTGCTGTTATCATGATTGGACAATGAACTTCTAGGGGCTCTCAGCTTCTTCGAAGAATATATTTTGCTTTCTAGAATAATTTAAGATAATAAAATGGTCATAACCTTTATTATTTTAATTCAGAAAGGTAAGATTACTGTCGTATATGGAAACAGAAATACTGTACATAATTCTGGACTACAGTTTAAGTCGCTATGATCTTTTCTAGTAAGGTAAATGACCTGTGTTTGGTGGAACGTAGATAAATCAGTGTCCAACATCGCATTAAATTCTGTCTTAGTTCTAGATGGGATTCTTTAAAGACATTGCAGACTATGAAGTAAGGAGGATGCACAGAATAGCTTTTTCCATCACTGGGTTTTTGTTATTCTAGCACTTAAGATGGTTCTCTCTGCAATATGGACATTTCTCAAACTTATTAACAAATTTTATTCACAGAATTCATTTACAAACTAAGGAAAGATTTGCTTTATAGATTAAAAACTATGTCTCAGAATAACTGCAGCTATTTATCCAAGGTCACCCAGGAGATCTGGGTGTGCTTCTGGCATTATATTCTGCTACCCTGAACCCCTCTTCAAACTCCTACTCAGATGAGACCAGTTTCATATTTAAAGTGTCACTTTAGAATCACAGGGCTACATGAAATTCAGTTTTTTATAAGCGACCCTTGCATTTTTTGGGGGGAAATATACGATTCAGTTTGGGCTCAGTCCAGAACAAATTATGTAGGTACAACAGAAATGTGGCAATCCCATTTCCAAAAGAATTTTTTGTCTCCACTACTCTAGAGAGCTTTTGTCTAACTTCAAAGTTCAGATGTTACTTTGTAAAGGTAGAATTAATTTTCTTGATTGCTAATCCATCACCACTAAGTATGATGCATATGGTATCAAACATAGGTATTTCTGCTATCATTAATTGTGGCACATTGTCACAACCGATAAGGAAATGCAGTATGAGAACAAGAAAACAGTCGCGGGATTTGGCAGTTTACCCTTGTTTTTCTAGTCACCATGGCAGGTACCAACCGAAACCCTTAACTCAGGAGGGTGATTGTGTGAATAAACGAGGAAAAGAAACTCAGGACTTGGAGAGCATCAATCATTCAGCTGTGTTGTCTCACACTCAGTTTGCAGCGCTGTTGTTCAGTGAAAGATAAAGACGGATAGGTCCAAAGGGGGTGAAGAAAAAAAAAAAAAAAGAAAAAAAAAGAAGAATTCTGTAAAATATCCCAATGCTCAGGAGCAAAAGTGCAACTTTTGCTACAGAAAAGGAGAGGCAGTGGCACAGAGGATGAGAGAAGGAAATTAACATGTGCTAGATAAAAGAGAAATCAAATAAGGAACTGTGGTTTAAGTGGCAGATAAAGTACAGCTAAAGTGATAAGTATCATATGAGAGACAGGAAAGGAAATTAACAAAACATAAGTTAGTAGGGTAGAAAATATCTGTGTCCAAGTCCAACAGCAGGCAGAAATACTCTCATCAGGAGGAAGAGAAAGAGATGTTTTCTTTTTTGAGAAATAAAATCCTAATGTAAAGTTCTAGGGAGGGTTTCGGAAAAAGAATTTTGCTTTTCTGTTTCAGTTTGCTTTATGGGGAGAGAATAGAATCACTGAAATAGCTGTAAATTGCAGGGTAAATAATTTTATTATTACATAAAATTGTCAATGGAGATAGATCTTTTTGAGATGTATAGATGCTCTCCAGATTATCCCCAAAATATGTCAAGCTTATATAAGTGGAGAGGTAAGCAGATGAATCCTGTATTTCAAAACTATTAGAAGCTATTATGATTATCTTTGCTTACCTCCAGTGTAATGCAGACCTAGAGGAGCACAATCATTCTACATTAGATGAAGAACTACTGTTTAAGTGTCTCTGGACAGTGCTGCAGCCCATACTGCATTGTAGGGAAGGTCCCATTAATTAATCCAGACATCTCAAAATTATTTTGAAATCTTCTCCACACCCTGGTTTAACCTAGTGGCTGGGAGTAAAAAAAAAAAAAAAAAAAAAAAAAAAAGGTTATTTAAAAGCACCTTAACCTTGCTCATCTATTGCTAAACTGTGTCTTGAATGTTGCACCCCTCATAGATTTTTAACAATATTTCATTGCTATTGCATTTACTATTAAGGGAAACCTAATCTGAACAAAGAGACTCAAGATTAGGGTACTTTCTTCTCTCTTCTGTTTACTAGAGGATGGGCCTCTGATGGATATAAAGCGATATAGAACTGAGACAAGGGATTGGCCTGAATCTCCTAGCCTACTGTCAATTTAGATCTTTTCCTCTATTCAGCTTTTTCCTCTCTTTCTAAATGTCGACTTTTTATTAAATAAATTCATGATTTTTCAGTAAAAAACAGAAATACACATCAGCAAAGTACCTGTTTCACACTGAACTCCATTCTGCGGTCCTGCTTTTCTCAGCTCTACGTATCCAAGGGGCAAATTGCAGGTCTCTGCACCGGTGACGTCCAGAGTGCATTTCCCACTTGCCTCATAGGACCTCTGTTTCTTATTTCCCTGTTGGTTAATGCTAAAGTATGTTGCTATCGCAAATCATTCATGCTCATCCTTCTGTAACTTTATGAATCTTCCGCTGCTTCATACATCTTCATTTAAGTGAGCTAAAAATAGCTGTTCGGGGATCAGGAAGTAAAATAGATGCTATAACAATGCTGTAATAGTAATAGAACAACCATCACAATAACAATAAACAGTAGTAGTATCAATAAGAGATCACTGTTCTTTTCATTATGTAAACTACACTAAATATATTAAAAATGATATTATAAACATATGATGCATTGTATGATGTGTTGCATACTTTTTCTGACCTACTTTTCATTCAAGCATTTTTAATGTACACATATGTTTAAATGTACTTATATGTCTGCATGTATGTATATGTGTGTTTGTGCATGTGTGTATATATATATATACATATACAAATACACACACCTTAACTCAGGTAGATGGACTCTGCAGAAACAAAGTCACACATTTAAAGAACACTAAATTTATCTGAGTCACCTTTTAAAATCCGGCCTTATTTTCTGGATCTCTCACACACATTCAGAAGCAGATTAATATCTTTAGACACTTTAGTAAGATCAGAAATGTACCCAACAACATATACATGTCTCGTTACACGTTCTGTTCCATCGAGGAGTTCATCACCGAATGTTCTGGTGCAGTACGTGCTTTAGCTGGATTTAAATAGGAATGGTTTGCAAAGTCCAGTCATAAGAGCAATACTGAAGGTAACTCAGGAAATCCCAAGCAAGGTGCATTTTCTTTAGCGCAAGAGTTTGCCTAAAGTTAGGGCTAAGAGAAGATCACAAAGAAGGAGAAGGAGCCAAAGAGTTTCTGTGCTGCTTTGTACAGCCATATTAATGCTGCTATATGTAGTATGATCTAAGGGTACGTTTACAGACATGTAATGGAGAGAGCAGAGGGGAGGAAGCGTCTTCAATCTGAAAAACTTGCTGAGCATGTCAAGGACTCAGAAAAGTGACAAACTCAGAACAAGACTGGCAAGCCACTTCTAAAGTGAAATTACCAACAGCAAACTGAAGCCCTGGTCGTTTCTGAAATAAATGTGAGTCTTTTCACTGACTTCTGCAGGTTTGGATCAAGCTAGGAGCTAGGAAGGATAATTTAGCCAGCTGAACATGCAGAAGAAATTCAGAGGGAAGGAATTAACCGAGCCTTACTGGCACACGACCATGGGCTCTGGAGGTGACCCCCTCAGCTCTCTGAAAACGATGGATAGGAATGATCAAAGGAGGACAAGGCCACAATTTTCGAACGACCCTGCAAAGCAACCCTTCCACCGGCCTCATGTGTCATCCACACACAGAAGTTAAAACAGTGTAAATACACACCAAACCGGGATTTTGTGTAAATTCAGTATTGTCACAGTATACAAAAAAAGGTAATATGGAGCAAAGTACCATTTTTTAACATATACTGATTAAAGTGGGAAATTACCAAGCATGAATTCACTTGTCACTTCATTTACCATGTTACATTATAGATCTGGTATCCTTTATATTCAGTAATAAAATCTGTGACTATTTCCTAAACTAAACTCTAGAAACAAAGCAGTTCTTTACTGAAATCTAGCATATGACAGAGAATCAATTTAATGGAAACAACTTCCAAATTATTTTGGAACATATTAAATGCTGTGGGCCTGATCCTTTATTCTATGCTTTTTTTGAAGGGGGGGATGTTTGTTGGGGGTTTTTTTGTTGTTTTTATTTTTTTTTTTTTTCAGGCAGAACAGTACAAACAAATATCTCAGAAAATCCATGGCATTACTGAAAGTTAAGCTAATAAAATAAAGAATTTCTGGTCTTATATGCTACATACATGGACAAGCAAGGGCCTGTACCAGGTTCTTCTTAGTTCCATGAAAGATCATGCTAGATTATTGTGAAAGGAATGAGTGGATGAAGATGATTTTTGTAATTGTTCTTCTTCTCCTGAGTGAATTTGTTCCTTCCCTGTCATATGAGGATTAAACTTCTCATAAGCATTAAATGCTTTCCCCTTACTGCTACTGAAGTGCAAAGGTGAATATTTTGATTCTACCCAACCTGTTGTCTCACTTCCCTCGCCTCTGCTGTGCTCAGAAGAAGTCTCTTCCTTTCCCTTTGGGGAGCCCATCAAAAACTGTCCCCCTTCACCAGCAATACATATCTTGAATTGCAAATAAATTGCAAGTATGTTTGGCATAGGGTAGAAGGCACAAAGAAAATGACAAAATAAGACAAATTGTAAACAAATGTGACAAGCTGAATAGAAAATGAGAAAACCAGGTGCAAAGCTAGCATGGCCTTGCATGAATATTACTCACAGCAGAGCTGAGAAAAATGTCTGATCTCCTCCTTTGTTTTTTTTCCTCCCTCTTTTTTCTTTCTTTTTCCCACTAGGCCTGAAAGCTATCTAGCTCACTTGTCAGCTAAGGTTGTGTCCAATGTTTGTATGCTGTATAGACTTTGTATGTCCAGGAGTAAACTGGGATTTTAGACCCCACACATCAACATGGCTGAGCAAAGAGTTACTGGGGGGAAAAAAAAAGCTTTGCAGTGTTCTTGCAGAATAGTGTCTGAACTACCTACAGTTTCCTTAGTCTCCAAAGACAAAACAGGTCTATTATCAGCCTGCTAGGACACTCCTGTATGGCCCTAGGATAAGGAGAGAACAAGAGAATCAAGTGTTGCTGAATTTTCTTCCTTTTTTGGGCAAAATGTTCCTTGACTGCTTGTCCTAGTTTAAAAGAAAGCCTATTGTTTAAAAACCTCACGGGCTGAGGCAGAGACAGGGAGGGTTCACACTTACCACTTATGGTCATGGGGCAAGAAACCAACACGACTTGGGGAAAACAATCAAAAAAACCACAATTTAAATTATTAACTATCTACAGTTCAAAAGCAAATCGAGATAATGAGAGCAAGAACTACATCTCGGAAAGGCACTTCTCCCCCATCCCTCCCTTCTTCCCAAAGTCTTTGTTCCTGGTTTCTGTACCTTTTGCTCCCCAAGGCGGCTCAGAGGTCAGGGAATGGGGGGTGCAGTCAGTCTGCTGCTTCTTCCTCCTCAGGGGAGGGCTCCTCACAGTCTCTCCCTGCTCCAGCGTGGGGTCCCTTCTTATGGGAGAGTCCCTCTCGAACTGCTCCAGCGTGAGTCCTTCCCACGCGAGGTCACAGTCCCCTGATGACTGCTTGGCTGTGGCTTGGGTTTTTCCTCAAAATTCACAGCTTCCTTCGGGCACAGCTACCTCAGTTTCTCATGGTCTCCATGCTGCAGGGGAATCTGTGCTGGGGCACCTCCTTCCTCTTGCTTCTCTTCACTGACCAGTGTGTCTGTGTAGTTGTCTCTCTCAGATCCCGCTTCTCTCTCCACCTCTTCCATTGGCTCCTGAGAAAACTGGCTCTCAGGTGAGCCATGGTGGAGGCTTGGGCTACAGTAGTTCAGCTTACAGAAGAAGCCGGGCAGGTGGCTGCACAGCGGGCTGCTTTGCCCGGACCCTGCCCTGCCTGGGGCCGTGCCAACCCCCCTCTTCAATCTGTAGTTTGCAGAGGCGCCAGTTGGCTCAGCCCTGGGCAGGGGTGGGTCCAGCCTGGACCTGGGGAAAGGTTACCGCAGTTTCCCACAGGGGCTGTCTCGGTGGTACTCCTTCCGCCACCCCTCCAGCTACTAAAACCTTGGAGACAGGGGTGGGGGTGAATTCTTAGCAGTTACTTACAGGATCCATTCCTGTGGCTCTTCCCTGCTACCAAACAAACCCACCACACAAAAGCACAACACTGTTCTGGATTCTAACTCATCTCCTCTGCAGGTGGGGATGTGGTAATGTTTTCCATTTTGGGAGGGAATTTTTTCCCATTATGTTTACATTTTAATTGTATAGTTGTAAGGAGGATATGCAGCCTGTTTCTTAAAGTCCCTTCATAGTCCCAGACTTACTGATTTACTGCCTGTGGTAACATTTACATATGTGTTTAATTGTTTTGCCTTCATGACTTCATACAATATTTTCTGATCTTCCACTGTAATGTATTAGTCCCGTGTTACCACTGCCTATATCAGTACTTCAAGTACTTGCTTTTAATTTGTATTAAGAATAATTTCAGAAGTTTAGTACAAATAAAAAGAGGTGGAAAAACAAAAGCTGAAGTAATGTTTTGGCTGATAGACTCATTATCTGAGGGTTCCCTTCAGTCGTTACCGATTTGCACATAGATGGAAAAGGGCAAAAAAAAGAGATTTGGACATAAACAGTTCTATAGAAACTAAATAAAAACATGTTGTAGACAAATTGCTACTCAAACTTTGTCCTTGCAGATTCTCCAAGTATTTGCTTTGGAAATTTGTGGCCTTTTGAACATGTTCTTTATGTACACTGTTAGAGTCCCAGGAGAGAAAGGCTTCTACTCACATTCTGTAAAGAATTTACCTGGCAGCAGTATTCTATGTGGAAACAAAAATCATTGACTAAAAATATCCACATCTTAAAAGCCATTTTGAATAAATGTGTCATTCCACACTGTGTTTGTACAGTGTCTTGCACAATGACTGAGGCTTGTAATGGCAGCATTGCTATTGTTGAATCATTATTTTTTCTAACTTTCACACATTCGTATTCTGTTAACAGTATTTGTTGTACTGAATGCTTCTAATTGCATCAGCTTTTGTGTGCAGACTAATCCTAGGAATTAATATATCTAATTTCTGGAGTCCAAGAAAAAACTGTAAAAAACCCAATGTGAATTTTTACATTAATTTCTCTGATATACACTTTTCTATGAACATTCAAGACACTGAGCTTTCCTGGCAGGACTGTGTTTATCAAACACTTATTACTAATAGCAGTAGTAATTTTAAAGATGCAAACATTGTCAGTGAGATGTGCTTGCATTTCTATCTAGTCAAGAAGACTGTATTAAGATTATGAAATTTCTCAGACCAATTGCAAATAAGCACCCTGTTTAAATATGAGAAAAAAATCACAGTATCTCCATAAACTTAATAAATAAAAAGTCAAAAAACTCTGTCAAATCATTTCAGATAGGAAATAAATCTGAGAAGGCTGTGATCTGCTGGGAAGTAGAAGGAAGCTAATTTGTCAGATAAATGATTTGTTGTGAATTGTTCTGTTATCTGTGTTCAAGGGGAATGAGCCTTGATTCTGGAAGGTGCTGAGCCAGTCCTGCCAGTTTCTAAACAGTCTCAAGTCCCATTGTGGGAGAATATCCAATTTCTTTCATATACAGAGTGATTTCGATGAGATGTGGCACAGTGTTCAGGCCAGAGGAAAGAAACCTGCATTATGTTCCCACCTTCACCATGGGTCTGCTGCATGACCTTGGGCAAATCACTTATCCTCTCTGGACAGCAGTTCCTCCATCTGAAAATTGGGCATGATACTATATTTTTAAAGCTCTTTTGGACCCGGGATGAAAAATTGCTAGACATTATTATTATTATTATATTTCATTGCTGACATCTATTACTGAGTATGTATTTCACAATGACAGCTATCACAGTATGTATATTTCTATAACAACAACTATCACAGCACGTATATTTCTGGGATGACAACTACCATATTAGAGTGTGTATATTTTTGGAATTAAAGCTATAACAGCATACATTGTTCTAAAACTAGAGTACTAATTGTCATATACTTTTTTTGCAAATACACAGTGTGTTATTATATGTCATCAGATTGTACTTCTTGTTTTATTTTAGATATATATAATAGATGTATACATAAAATGTAATATGTATTCCATGTTGTCTGACATTCATCAAATTGTCCTATCCTAATAAAGCACTCTTGTAAAAAGCAATCTCTAGTAACAATGTGAAGAAATGCATGTAATATGAAAGACTTTTAATGGCTAACAATTCAGCATGGCAGTATCAATGAAATCTTTCACAGCACATATTAGACAGTTAAACATTGCAATCTACCCTTCACACTGATATCCAATAAGTAAAGGAAATGCCAAGATCATTCAAAAGCTGAAAAGATTTTTTCTTCCTTGTTTTCTTGCAAAATTTTTATATGTTTTTAAAAAGAGTATTTATTACGAAGTCAGAGGAAGAAATCACATCCCTGTAAAATAAAAAAGGATTTTTCTTTCCTAGCAGTGCAGCAGGATTAGAGCCAGCTGACTGCTTAATAGCAGAATACTTGCCTATTTTTCAAGTAAAAAATTACTTATAATATTTTATGTACTTTGAATTCTTTCTAAATAAGTAAAAGATGGAATGTTTATCCATTAAAAATTCTTAAAATTATAAGATACGTGTTTCACCATTAGTTGGTAAGGTAATTCACTTGATAACAGAGCAAGTTTCATGTTTAAAAACGACTTAACTTCTCCCACCAGAGAATGTCCTTATGTCATGGAAAAGCTCAGAGTTGGACCTCATTTCAGACCCTTGTTTGCAGCTTAAACAAACATCTATGATGACCAAAATCCAGGCAGAAAAACTTTCCAATTTAACTAGAAATGTTTAGTAACATGAAGCTAAGGTTCCAGGTTTCCTGGGTCCCTAAAATGAAATTAATCAGGCAGACAAAACCAAAAATACAGTTAAATACAGAGTGCATTCTGCTTTACCTTGACAATTTTTAGTTGCCTAAAAGCATGAAGAGTTATGTATTTTTTAAGCTTAATTTCGTTCACTCAGGTTTAAAATATTGATTTTTTGGCCTTTCAGTTCAGCAGAACAAACTAGTTTAATGTCAAGGACTTTAAAAAGAAAATTTCTTCCAGCCACTCATACTACTAATGCCAGTTTCTTTAGCTTTAATAGGTCTGAAATCTTCTTGCAAACTATGATATGAATTCCTAGCAACTCTCTAGTTATTTTCCCCAATGACCTTCACTGTCTGAGATGCCAATACTCCAATGCAATTTGAGCTTATGCCCAAGCCAGTGCTGTAACAGGATGGAGACTTGACAATCTGCCTCCTGAAAAAGTCTGCACACAGCTGTGGTTACCTCTTTGCAAACCTACAAAGCAGCTTGTTACCTCTGTTAAGCAGCTTGTTCCCTCTATTAAGCAGCTTGGCTCATATCTTTGACAATAGTGTGGGATTTTGCTATGTGTTCATGCTTCTCTCTGCTGATACACTGCTGATTATATGTCAGGAATACCACTTGAGGTTGTGTGTATATAGGTACTGCACCAATGGTCCCAATGGTGCGCTCCCAACACTGCCTCTTAAATACTGAAACCAGTATAATTAACCAGATGACTGCCTTTTGCTTAGATGTGAAAAAAAAAAAAACAAAAAAACAAAAAAAACCTGGCTGAATTGTGAACAAAAGTATTACCCTCCTTTGTACCCATAAGAAAAAAAAACATGGTTCACCCAAGGCACAGCCTTGTACTTATTAGTATTAGTTCCAGAACCACTGCTAAGTCAAGTATTTTGAGATGCTAGTCCATGAATAATAATGCCGGAGAAGTACAATAATTAATAGAACATGAGGATATTCCCTAAAGAGCACGAGCAGCATTGCAAGAGGTATGCAAGCCTCTCCTTTGAAATTTGTCTGCTACGGCCTCTTGAACTTTGATTTTGAAAGGTGGGGAAGAGGTAAAATGAATTACACTTCATTAGCAATGTCGAGGAAGATGGAGCCCTCTCTTCTCTGGAGAAACAGCCTTTAATTGTTAAATTCCCAGAATTCCCCAGTGCACATCAAGCTGGATTCACTCTTGTGCTCCGGCTGAGCACAGGTGATGGTTTTCATTAGCCATTCCTTCTCTTGACCCTCATGTCATCGTTGTTATTGTTATTTATTAATTTAAAGTGCCTCATTCTCCCCTACATTACAGGCATTTCACGCAAAACTCGTATCCACTAAACAAATATTAGCATAATGGCAGCAAAACAAACTTTTCAAGAATGTTTTGTATCAATTTATCACTGACGGAGCGACATCCCTGGAGGCTCAGGTCTGCTTAGTCTGCTAGCAATTACAACAGAAGCAAGCTCCCATTGCACACACCTCTTACCATTCTGACTTTAACCTTGACCTGGAAAGGGCATTTTCTAGGGGCGAGAGGATGTCTTAACCTATTCATTACTTTTCTCACCTTTTTAGACAGATGGAGGAAAATCATTCAGTCAGTGATGATCTTAGCAAGCAACAGTATATTAGTCAAAATGAAGAGTAATTCAGGGTACCAGGTGAAAGCAACAGAGACACCAAAGTCATGAATTTCCTGCTTTTCCTCACCCACTGGTGTACACAGTTTGGAGATTCTCAATCACTGAGAAAATTTAAGGGGGGGG
>NW_010145520.1:8549-17879 GCF_000699245.1 Pterocles gutturalis | reverse complement strand
CAACCCTGGAAAAAATTTAAGGGGGGGGGGGGTATTTTTTTTTTTCCCCCTAGGCTTTTATATCACTTTAAAGGGGGCAAGGGTGAAAACCCCCTTCCTGGGGCTTTTGTTTTAGGTTTGTTTGTTTGTTTAGGATTTTCTTTCTTTTTTCTTTTTTTTTTTTTTTCAAAAAAATATAACAGTTTTCTGTAGGCCCTCTGCTGAGTCAACTCCCACAATTGCTGGTGCATTGCTCGTGGGTGCGTTACCTGGCCCGTTTTGCTTTCTCTTTATTCTGCATCATTGAAGCAGCCCTGACAAAGTCTCCATGAGATGCTGACATAAAGGTAAGGGCAGCTCCAACAAGCACCCAGAAGAACTCCTGGAAGAAAGAAGAAATGGAAGGAAGAAGAGCTGTGTCTCTTACATTTCTTTCTTTGATCCACGTTTTGCGAGTCGTGTGTTCTAAATGTGCATGTCCTAACTCTCAGTGTGCAAAGCCTTCTTCCTACAGCTCCGGCAAAGAGAAATCTTAAGTATAACCTTGAAGTCCTGTGGAAGATACCACACCTTCTAAAGGTTCACACAGTAGGAAGCAGGACTGCTGCCACCATTTATTCTCAAACTCCTTTTTTCACAATCTACTCTGGAGTCTTCACATGTTGCAGTGGTGCGATAAGCTCTTAAGGACTCCCTTTCAAATAGCTCGATGGAGAACTCATAGAGTCATCACAGAATCATAGAATGGCCTGGGTTGAAAAGGACTTTAAAGATCATCTAGTTTCAACCACTCCACTGTTTACAGGGTTGCCAACCACTAGAGCCGGCTGCCCAGGGCCCCATCCAGCCTGGCCTTGAATGCCTCCAGGGATGGGGCATCCACAACTTCTCTGGGCAACCTGTTCCAGTGCCTCACTACCCTCTGAGTGAAAAAATTCTGCCTAATATCCAACCTAAATATCTCCTCCCTTAGTTTAAAACCATTCCCCCTCGTCCTGTCACTATCAACCCCCGCAAATTGTCACTCCCCCTCCTGTTTATAGGCTCCCTTCAAATCCTGGAAGGCCGCAATGAGGTCTACCCGGAGCCTTCTCTTCTCCAACCTAAGCAACCCCAGTTCCCTCAATCTTTCTTCATAGGAGAGGTGCTATTATTCACCCTGACTTACCTCTGGCTTTAAAAACTATGCCTGATTTTGTCCAAGAGAATGGTTTGTTTCCAGTGCCATTGCTTTTGTGACTGAGGCTACGTGATCAGGACAAGTTCACTAACCCATCTGAGATGGCGTGTAGATACCTGGGTACTTAGTTCTTTCTGGTGTCTGCTATACATTCAGTCCAATTTAAGTTTAGCTCTGGTATATTTACATAACACCTCAAACATAGAGAAATTCTCATCCATGAATCCTGGAGTACCTTCCATGACACAGGATTTCCTACTGAAATCCTTGCAAAGTCAACAAAAGACAAATGCATAAAAATCTTGGCGTCTAGCCATCTCTAGCACTTCTGTTTACTGGTTGTCCATATCTGGCTAAGTCTAAGACAATGCTCAGACTTCAATTGCAAGCTGTTTTACTTGCTCTCAAACGACACCACTCAATTCCAAGAAGATAGTTAAGAAATGGTTGCCACTTCTTTCGAGTCAATGTTTTGCAACACAGATTGATTTAAAAAAAAAACCAAGAACAAAATCAAAACATATCGTTCTTTTTTTCATAAGTTTCCTCAGTGTTACAGCTTGCTATGGTACTGAGAAGTATTCAACAGCAGGCTGTACACTTAAAAGAAGCAAAATTCCCATTTTACCCATGTAGGAAGCAGAAAACATTAACATTGGATTTGAATGTGCCCAGGCTGCTCCAGCAGCTTGGCAACCAGAAATATTATGCTGCCTAGAGAATCAGAGACCATGGAAAATAATTGTAAAGATAAGTACTTGGTGCAAAGAAGGGTTATGTGGAAGCAAGAGTGAAGAAATCTACATTAGGAGACCAGCTGTGCATTAGGTGCATAATACAATAGAGAATGACATAAACTATCACAGCAAACAAATGGACACTTAAGAAGCTGCACATAGGGGAATATGCTTAACAAGAAAGGCTGGGATTACAGGCACTGTTTGCTTTGTCACTTTTTGTATGTGGAGGTTTTTGTTTTTTTCCAAAAAAAACACCCAACCAAAAATCAAGACAAAAAACTCCAAACAATCCCTCGACACAAAAAATTACATTTATATTTTTAAATCCATATTTCAGACACTTTTTTTTTATCCTGTATGCTTTACCTCAGATTTTTCTATTATGTGTTAGACTTTTTTTTTCTCTTTTTCTCAGTACTGGAAGTAGTGTGGTAATGTTGAAGTCAACGTCTGTTAGTACAAACAGTCCTAGATCCTGGCATTTCTGGGAAAAAAAGGAATCCCAATACTTTAATCTGGAAACCTTCCAGAGCCTGAAGGGACTTTTAAATTATATCAAATCCTAAGACACAAAATGAGGATGGTTATGATAAATCTTTCTGGGCCAGATTCAGAGAAAGACTTAGGAATTGGCAGAATGGAAGACTGGTAGTTATCTTGTGAGATTTAGAGAATTACTTAAGCAAAACATAAATAGGAATATCTTTGATATCCACAGAAATTTGAGGTATGTCTAAATATATTTTTAGATCAGAGTAGGAATATCTTTGTATATTTCTTAATTACGTGTTGGGTTTCCTCTAGCTTTAAACATGTGCAATGATGTCTGTACCTTAGGTAATCGTTCTTTACAGCCAGTGAACAGAATTATGTGCTTCACAGCATGTTTTAGATCCCTGCTCTCAAATGAGAGAAATCATGCCTTGGACGTGATTACTTCTCTCCATTTATTGTACAGAGTATGCAGTGACTAGCTCAGATGAAAATGTCTGCTCTGTATGTATCTATTTAAAGTCCAATGAATCACACCTGAAACTCTGAATTCACGGGACTCGAAGTCCTTTGAATTCTTTATATTAAAAATACAAAACACTGCCTTACTTCCAGTTTATCTGTGTATGTTTTGTGAGACAGATTGGTATCCACCTTATTCAGTGGTCTCATGTCTTCCCTTTTCTAAGAAAAGAATGAAAAAAGGGTGAATGAGGTATACAAGCAATGAATGGGTGGAATATCCTATTTTCAGTGCAATATGTTAGGACACCCTGTGCTAGCCCAGATTAACATGCCCTGTTGAAAACATTATTAACTGTGAAGCATTACCAATTGCTTGAAAGTTACATTGGGACTTCTGTGAATATCTGTTTGAGTGGGATTCTGGAAAAGCAGTAGTAAAATAGGTGGTGATAAAATCGGTTTATACAACTTTACAAATTCTGTCATTAGTGTTCCTTTTCATTAACCTCAAATTATCTAATGGAGAAGAGAACATGATCTGTTGGCTGAGATTTATTTGGAAGGAAATTTATTTGAAATGTAGGAAAAAACCCCTAAGGAACCATACTGTATACCTATCATAACATGTAACACACAAAAGAAAAACCAGACTAAACCAAACCTGCTGAGGTAGCAAAGGTAATTTCATAGCTCATGGTCTTACTGATGTTCTTTTTTTTTTTTTTTTTTTAATAAATCTGTGAAAAGGGGAATTTTTCTGTGGTTGGAAAATGGACAAAACCTTATCCACATGTGCAATGTCTCATATATGAATTTCATGAAGCATACAGGCAGACTGAATCTTCTCAAATTTGACTTATCTGTTCTTTCTCTAGCAGTTTAGCTAATAGTTTATTGTAGTTCCTTAAAAAAAAAAAATAAAGTTTTATAAAGTACCTGCTTGAAAAGTGCAATATAAATGCAAATAGATAGACATTGAGAATCCCTTGATTAAATACTACAGAATGGTAGAAATAGAAGGTAAAGTCATTTTTTAAAACAGTTTTTAACTCCAGTAATACTATCTTAACTCAAAGACATGAAACAAATCCAAATTGTAATTCCAACAACCTTGATAACCCAACTCACAGTGAAAAAGAAAAACAAAAACCAGGTGGAAGAAATTTTCTTTAAGCTCCCTAGGAAATTAACTACTGCAGATAAAGAGAGGATGGCTGTTTCTCAAGAAGTACAAAATAGTAGACAATACTGTAACCTGACCAGGCAAAATAGGAAAGGTAGCATTCACTAGTGGCTCTTATTCATACTTAAAGTGTACAAGGTCACAGCTAAGATCTATGGTTTTAAGATAAAGGATTTCAATTTTACAGAGAATGTTTCTGCTAAGAAATTAAAAAGGTAGCAGATAATGTTATCAAGAGAGATTCTGAAGTCTTTGTTGGATCCAAAAGGCAAAGTCCCTAAATCTCTATTGTCTATCATACTAGTGAGGATTTATGACTTTGAATGAACAGACCTATAGTATATCAGAAGTAGAGGAATGGAACCAAAGCCAAGTTTGTACAATAAAGAGGAAGGGAGTGAGAGACATTATTAAAGCATCCAGTAATGGAAATCTGTGAGAAATCTGAACAGTGTTACAGGTGAAGTTATTAAGTTCCCTTCCAGACTGAAACATTGTTCTCTTTCTTTCTGAAATGTCCAGCAGGTGGGAAACAGGTGTTACGAGTTTTTATTTTTCTTTCTGAGACAAAAGAAGCTGAAGGCTTGAGAGGACATCGGAAACCAGCAGTTCTGTAACAGCTTGATAATGGGGCAGTCTGGGATGCTCTTTGGGGAAGCTGCCCCTCAGTGACAATGGCAATGAAGGAGTTCCAGCTTCCAGTACATGCAGGGCTCAAAAAGTGCTAGCTCTCAACTCTACCAAAATTATTCATCACCTCTTTGCCCAGTGTCAGCTTTATCCAGCCAAGCATCCATTAACATGTGGCTGTCCATATGTCTTTCTGCCCATCAGTTCCTATATAGACACCTATATTTGAGATGGAAGAGTAGACAGACATCTGTGTGCCAGCAAGGGTCAGCAGCTGGACCACTGTCAGATGTTTATACAGATGTTCCCCTGTTCTTCGATCTCTACAAGCATATGAATGTCTCTGACTATCTGATTGACCTTTATGGTCACTGAATATTCATTTTCCTGGAACTCCAGGGACATTTTAGACAGCTAGGATATCCAGAATACAACATATACTGTACATAAAACTCATTACACTTTGAGAATGCAGCTGAAGCATTGTGGTATGAAAAATAACATTGTAAGAGGTAAAAGAAGGTGAAAAGTTCTTTTTCTAGGCTTATATTTTCCTCTGTAGCTTTCAAAATTTTACTCTCTAAGGAAATATATTCACAGACTACTTATTTTTGAGAGTGATCATGATTTCCGTGGCCTCCAGATCCATTAGTTGAGAAAGCCATTTGCCTATAAGAAGGGAAAAGGTACATTAATCCCATCTGTATCTTTGGAAAGCAGTGTCTAGTTTACCCATTGCACAGGTTTTGTCTGGGATAGAGTAAAATTTCTCCATAGTAGCTTGTAGGGGGTTATGTTTTTGTGTTTGTGATGAAAACAGTGCTGAAAACACAGGGATGTTTTAGTTATTGCTGAACAGTGCTTACACAGGGCCAAAGCCTTTTCTACTCCCAGCAAGTAGGCTTGGAGGGGACACAGCTGTGCCAGCTCACACCAGCTGACCAAAGGGATATTCCATACCATATGATGTCATGCTCAGTAATGAAAAGCTGGGGGAAGAAGAATGAAGGGGGACGTTCGGAGTTAGGGTGTTTGTCTTCCCAAGTAACAGTTATGCATAATAGAGCCCTGCTTTCCCGTAGATGGCCCTAAACACTTGCCCACCGATGTCAAGTAGTGAATGAACTCCTTAGTTTGCTTTGCTTACGCATGTGCTTTTTGCTTTTAAACTGTCTTTATCCCAATCCACATGTTTTCTCACTTTTACCCCTCCAATTCTCTCCTTCATACGAGGGGAGTGAGTAAGCATCTGTGTGGTGCTTAGTTGCCTACTACAGCATCTATTCAAAATCTAGGGAAGAGAGAAGAGCAAGGCTAGAGACTCTAGATTCCTTACCTTAATATTTGTCAGAAACCACTGCCCCAAATCCCTCTTAAATACTAAGTGGTCTACCTGGAGACAAACAAGTCTGTTGGGTGGATAAAACTGATGA
The DNA here is from genome assembly GCF_000699245.1 of Pterocles gutturalis. Lineage (NCBI taxonomy): Eukaryota > Metazoa > Chordata > Aves > Pterocliformes > Pteroclidae > Pterocles > Pterocles gutturalis. Next base: position 11,777 of record NW_010145520.1, on the reverse strand, counting down.
GGAAAAGTTCATACAGATAAAAAGATTTTGTTGAACATAGTTCTGCCTAATACTGTCACTAAGGACAGCACGATAAATGTTTTAACTTTCCATTTTTAGCTTGCCAGCCTGTAAATAGTCACAGGAAAGCATCAGCAGGCTACAATTTAAAACCAAATGTATGCTCTGGTATGGAGCTCGCACATCCAACACAGGGGACCAACAGAGTGACTATGGCTCTTATGCATCTACTAGCAATACCCAAAGCTAGGCACCAGATGCCTCTGTCAGCTTTAGAAACCCCTGCATCATATCACTTTTGAACCTACTGCCCTATGGAATAACTACTTAGTGTACTAAATCTGCTAAGAGAGGACTTTGCAATTCCAATTCAATATAAATGAATAAATAACTGACTGCTAAATGAATAATTTCTCATACATTACACCAGTAAGCCAAAAAAAGTGATTATAATGTATGCATTTAAATTATAATATACAAATATGAAAAAGGGAAGATAGACATCCATTGAGACCAGAGAACTGATTACGTGGTTAACAAGCGGAATATTTATAGGTCATTATTCATATTAATACTAATAGTTCTTTTGTGCTGCTTTCCTCCAGTCTATTGTAAGACACAATGAAGTCAGTGGCTTCATTTCCTTTCACTAACCCACCCCTTTCCTCAAATTTACCCTTGCATCCACCATTCTACTTTCTCCTGAATAACCTTGCTTAATATAGTTTCAATTTTAAAACTAAGTGTTAAGCTGGGAAATGGATAAAAGAGGAAACCACTACATATAAGCATGAAAGTTCACTGTGCATTATGAACAGTAATAATAGTACTTTGCGTTTAATTCCCTTTCTGTAAGGGGATTAAAACATTTCTAATTATTAATCAGTATTAAACAGCTTATAATTACCTCTGCAGGAAGATAATTATTAGTACGCCCATCTTGCAGAAAATTTAAACCACAAAATAAGTATAACTTTGCCAAAATGGCACAAAAAAGGGAGAGAAGAAGCAAAAGAAGAAAAAAGGTTGCTCCCTGTCACTTGTTCCTGCTCTAACTCGTGTAGTAACACACTGTTCTTAGGAAGACGTATTCCACCTACAACCTACCAGGCACTAAAGAAGATTAAACTGTTATGAAAAACATGTCAGTTTAGCTACAAGTATTAAAATAAGATCTTACATAGTACATAGTTAACAACAACAAACAAATAAAAAAAAAACCCCGCACACTTCGTGCCCTTCATACCATACTAGGCATTTCTGCTTGCAAGTGTTACGTCTATTGAAAAACTAATTTAAAAACAAAGTTTTTAAGCTAAAGACTTGTCAGTTCAGGAAGTCAATATGCTTTATTACATATTTTGATTAATGTAACATAATATATCCTAATGATGCATAGATCTGCACCTAACTGTAAATTCCACAATTGAAGCTTCCTTCTGTTAAACATCAGTTTGGAAGTGTTGACTCAAGCACTTTTTGTATAGATATAGGTGCTACATTTATAATCTCTACTGATGCATATGCATCTCAGGACTACCTAATTCACTCCCATCTCAGATGAAAACATGGACATTACAGAACCTTCTTTCAACCCAACAAAATATTTGACATTTATTTTGAACCATAGTTATTGTTTTTCTCTGCCATAACTGATAGTTCGGTTCTTTAATTCATTGTACTCCTGAAAAAAAAAAAAAAAAAAAAAGATAGATCCAGGACCACCTCTTAGGATATTATACAGTTAAGAAGTGTGTGTAGGGAGAAAGGTTGTTGTGGAAGGTTTTTATTTTTATTTTCCCCAGTGGTACAGGACAATGTACAGCAGCCTAGGGAACTGGGAGAAAAGGAGGCTGAGGGGAGACCTTATTGCTCTCTACAACTACCTGAAAGGAGGCTGTAGTGAGGTGGGTGTCAGTCTCTTTTCCCAGGTAACAAGCAATAGGATGAGAGGAAACAGCCTCAAATTTTGACAGGAGAGGATTAGATTGGATTAGGGAAAATTTATTCACTGAAAAGGTTGTCAAACATTGGAAAAGCCTGCCCAGGGAAGCGGTTGAATCACCATTCTTGCAAGTATTTAAAAGAGGTGTAGATGTGGCACTTAGGGACATAGTTTAGTGGTGGACTTAGCCGTGTCAGGTTAACGGTTGGACTGGATGATCTTGAAGGTCTTTTCCAACCTAAATGATTCTATGATCATATGAAAGAGTTGCCTAGATATGCACATTATCCCCATGCTAAGTAACTCCCACATCACATGTTGTTTTGAGACAGTATAAGTCACTCTTCACTTATTTATACTATTTATTATTGAAGTTGAACACTCTGTGGGCAACAACACAGTGCTTACAAACCTAAAATGTGGACAGACAGAACTCTACATATCTAGGAAAGAGCAAAATGACATTTTACAGTACCCCTGACGCGCAAGGTTAATGCTGTCTTCCAAAAGTTAAAGGAAGTAATATGAATTTTTTTAGTGGAGTCTCTCATATCTCATTAGCTATATCTTATAAGCATATTAGCAACATTCCTTTGTATTGCATTAGCATTCATTTCATATCAGAATATATTGTTGCTAATGCAATGTTACAGTCGTATCATATTAGTGACTTTCATATCAGATTACTGAGAGAGGATACTAATAAGACATTCCAATTCAATTAGTAAGGTAACAGAATTCCCTTCTTTCCAAGACGCTTCCAGCTTTGCTCCTAAACATAAACTGGTGATATGCATCAATAGAGTAATCCTTTTACCACCTTAAAAGAACATTGTTCTTCAGAAATCTGTAGAAATAAAGAGTTGGAAATTGAGACCAGCGTTCCTTTCCTGCTAAATTCTGTGATCTTTCCATTTCCAGGGATGCTGATGGCAATAGTAAACACTCTCATTAGATACAGGCCTATAGCCTTAGCTGGCAGATAGTGATATTTTCTGGAATGAATATTGTGAAGGGGAAACCAGCAATTTGCAGGATCAAACTTTCAGGTGAGGTTGATTAGAACTAGAACAGAAATGTAGATTTATTTATTTTAGATTTCCTTCCCACTTGAAAAAAATCCAGTTTAGAATATTTTCTCTAAAGAATTGAACAGATCACATTTATCCAGATTTTGAAAATATGAAAATAATTTGCCTTTATAAATACGGATAGAGTTCTCAGCATTAGTGTGTGATGCACGGCAATTTAGACTCGAACTTGCTCAGAAGTGCAGTTTAAAG
>NW_010145520.1:1608-8535 GCF_000699245.1 Pterocles gutturalis | reverse complement strand
TGGTAAAAAGCATATACCTAAGATTCAAGTCATGCAGATTAGATTATTAACTTTGCTATTGCCTTCAATTAATCTCTGTGCACCACACACATTAATTTACTGTGGGTGAAGAGGGACTTCAAGTGTGCTGGTTTTGGCTGGGATGGAGTTAATTTTTTCATAGTAGCTAGTATGGGGCTGTGTTTTGTATTTGTGCTGAAAACCGTGTTATTAATACAGGGATATTTTAGTTATGGCTGAGAAGTGCTAACACAGACTTAAGGCCTTTTCTGCTTCTCACCCCACTCCATCAATGAGCAGGCTGGGGGTGCATAAGTAGTTGAGACACAGCTGGGACAACTGACCCCAACTGACTAAAGGGATATTCCATACCATATGATGTCACACTCAAAATATAAATCTGTGGGAAGAAGAAGGAAGGGGAGGACATTTGGAGGGAAGGTATTTGTCTTCCCAAGTAACCATTACACATGATGGAGCCCTGCTTTCCTGGAGATGGCTGATCACCTGCCTGCCCATGGGAAGTAGTGAATGAATTACTTGTTTTGCTTTGCTTGTGTGTATGCCTTTTGCTTTACTTATTAAACTGTCTTTATCTCAGCCTGCAAGTTTTCTCATTTTTACTCTTCTGAGTCTCTCCCCCATCCAACCTGAGGCAAGCACCTGTGTGGTGCTTTTGCCATCTGGGGTTCAACCACAACAGTCCTTTCTGGTGCCCAACATGGGGCTCAAAGGGTTTGAGAGAATGACAGATCTGACTGGAATGTGTTAGACCAAAATTTATAGCTGTTCTTGCTGTTCTTTTTGCTTTTGCTGCTTGTTGCACTGATATTCTGCTTATCATCTTACCCTGCTGTGCCTGGGAACATTTTTATAATAGCAATGGCCATGCACCTGAGCTGGCAGATGGCCAGGGCATCGCCGCTGTTTCTGTGTTGTTGCACTGGACAGGCTGGAACTCTAGTGTGAACTTGAGTTGAAGGGACTGTGACCTGTGGATGAGTCCACACAGAAGAAGGACACCCTGAAGCCTCTGTGGCTGTGGATAAGCCCATGCCAGAGCAGGTACATCTCGAAGTGTCTGTGGTCATGGTTATGTCTGTGCTGCAGCAGGTATACCTCTGAAGGGATTGTGGACCAAGGATAAATCCACACTGGAGAAGGTACACCTCAAAGCATCTGTGGCTGTGGTTAGGTCCATGCTGCAGCAGGTACACCCTGAAGCATCAGTGTCTGTGCGTGAGGTCATGTTAGAACACCTCAAAGCATGTGGCCATGGATAAGCCCATGACAAAGGAGGCACACTCCTGGATTGACTATGGCCTTTAGTAAGGGCACGTTGGAGCAGGTTCACTTCTGAAGGCATTGCAGCCCATGGAGAAGGCCATGCTGGAACAGATGCAACTCAAAGAGGGACTCAGGGAACTATTTATTCTCCATCTTTCCCCATTAGTTGACAGATGCAATATGTGATCCCAATTCTATGATACAGCAATGGTTATGCACCCGTACAGCAATCTTCCACTTCTTACCACAGCAGTCACAACTGTGTGAGCTTCTACTGTATCCCACCTATAAATCATAGATGCTGACTTTCCTCCAGAGGATGCACTAGGATTTCCACAGACTGAGGTTAGGATGATACATTGAAATAAAAGTATTATCATTTGGATGTTTCTTCAACTCCAGGGACATATCTACTTCTTTTGCTAGCTGGAAGTCATGGCCATGTGTTGCATTTTCCTTCCTTTGAAGGCTTTCCATCAAGGGCCTAGTCCATGAGCGTCATCTGTGATATGTCTGGCAGTAAATAAGAAAATACTATAAACCAAATTCATCTTTTATGTCATCTATGAAGTGGATAATGATTTACAGCTTCTCCCTGTCTTAAAGCAATAATGAAATCTATGAATGAAATGTTATCTACCGTTATTCCAGTGCAAATATACTGCCCATGCTGATAATGAACCTCATGAAGTGGATTATGCAGACAGCATACACTAGCAAATTGGGTAGTATCTCTGCTTAGGTCTTCCCAAATTAAAGTGATGTTTATTAAAAAGTCTCAGACCTATTCCTGATATAATATGGCATTATCATTGTTTTAGCAATAAACTCTTGACAAAGACATTGTAAATCTAGAGTGGAAGTTAGGTGAGTTTGGCTTGGATTGTGTGCATAATGCAGTCAGGAGCAGAATGTATTGGATTTGATTATACAAGGATAACGCACAAATGTCTCAAAAAAAGAGAGTTTCACTTACATCAATTTGTCTGATTGGCAGACTCCTGGCCATAAGCAATATACTGCAATATCCTGCATTTTCTTCAGTATTTTTATTCTGTTTTATAAAGTACCTTCTGATCTTAAAAGTTCTCTGCTGGTGGCACTAATCTCTACAACCATACAACGACATCTGTTCTATAAGTTTAACTCACACTATAGTATACTGGGAACCTCATTAATAGACATAGAGGAGGACAAAGAGGCACTCAGGTCAGGTCATGGGGCTCAGTTTAGTTGCCCATACTTAGGTATCCAAAGCCAACCTATCTAAAGATATCAGTGTGGACCTGGAACATGACATCCACACAACACCTAAGCCAAACTGGAGCAACATCTGCAGAAAAAAATGCAAGGATCTGTCAAATAGCTCTGATTGACTATAAAGGCATCAAAGTTGAGCCTCTGCAGTTTTTCAGCTAAATATCCTCCTAGAGTCTTCATTGACTAGATCTCTATTAACTATAATGGGTGCTTAGACACTAATTTCTCCTATAGTACATTTTACTTAAATTTAGAGGTCTGTATCTGCCAGCAGATGTCCTCACAAAGGATAAAAGATATTTAAATATACATTTCCCTTCCGTGAACATTATCACTGAGAAATAAGTATCTTTTTTTTTTTTTTATCAGAACCTATAGTAATGCCCATCAACGATTAGAGTACACCTGCAAACTATTGAAGAAGATCACAAAGCACCTGTATCACCAAAGTTTTAAGCTAAAAACAATGTAAAAATGATGTGACTTTAATGAGCACTTGAGAAGTTGGAGATGAAGCCTGACTACTTGCATAAATTGCTAGGTGAAGAATGGAGGAATAACATTATGTTAGTTCAATAAACAAACTATATAATATATTTTCAGTTTTGAAGTGTTAATGTCAACGAAACAAGAACTCATGACTTTTTGTCATAAGAGTTAAAAAAATAATCACAGAGAGTCTATTTGAATGAAAAAATAATGAAAAATCCATTATTTGCATATCTCTAGTAATTATATACTTCTAAAGTCAAATTCCTGCCAAAAGGCTTATTGGAGGGTGGAGGATAATTTTCTTATAGTATAAAATGTTATAGACTTAGGTTAGGTAACTGCTTTAATTTTAACTATCCATTGGTGGCTATTATTCCATGGATTTTGGTAATGAGTAAATTTGTTAATTCCTTCTACAAACAGACTCCATTTGCATTCCTTTCCTTTTGCACTGAAAATATTATATCAATGCCATTATAAGCTACTAAGAGATGTAACCAACCAAATAAGCTAAAAATAATGTTTAGAATATGCTTCAAAAGGCAAAAGGAAATTGTTACTGTCTCTACCGTGTGAGATTTAGAACTTCTGGGAAGCAATTCCTTAAAAACACAGTAGAAAAGGAATAATTGAGGGGGAAAAAAAAAAAAAAAGACAGAAGATTGTTATTCTTTTGATTTTGAAAAAAATAGCAATATAAAAAAGATATGCACTTTAATTTCAATTCCCCTGAGAAGACCATTTCTCTTTTATTTTTTAATTTCACTTTTAACTAAAGCTCATGCTTTGTAGCAGATGCTGTTTTCAATGTGAGGACAGAAAAAAAGAGTTGTGAAAATTCATCCTCAGTAAAATAAAACTAAAAATTCATTAATTGCTTGTTTGATGTAAGTTCATTACAGCTTTACTTAGATGTCTACAGAGCTGTTTGCAAGACAAATATAGTGTAAAAATTCATTGGTTATATTCAGCATTTTCAATGAAAATTGAGCATGAATACTTGCAAATTGTATGTTGGATAGACAAGACACTTATATTTCTCACTTTATATATCAATATTAAAATGATTAAAATACTTTGAAAAGTAATAAATCTATTGTTAGTACTAGAATTTCTTGTTGCTGTTTTCAAAAACTCTTATTATTAATATTATTCTGCTCCATAGGAATCATTAATAAAGCTTCTGTTTAACTTCAGCATATTTTCTTTTGAAATTATTCACCTAAACACCATCTTCATATATTCTGTTTTCAGTAACAAACCTTTGTAGATGTGTTGTACAAAGTGGTAGCTAACATATTTTGCCCTGGAACATATGGAACCAACATTTGGCTCATAGATTTGGTTGTTCTGAGGTCACCCCTGCCTTCTTTTTGAAAATTATCTAACCTTTATATTACTTTCCTCCCTTGCTCTGCTTTTTGGTAGTGAATGCCCAGCTCTGTATTGCCTTTGTGATCTATGACAAGGAAAAAGTTTACTCCTGGGCTGTTAGAAACTAGTTTGTGTTTATGTTATTCTTAAAGAGCAGACTCAAGAATCATCACCAAAGAGAACAATTGGTTTAGTGAGAATTTGAGACATCAAGTATGCAGTGGGGACAACCAAGGAGCAAAATGGGTGGAGAAAAGCAAACTTGTAAAGTGGGTACAAGAATTTCTAAAACTTTTTTTTTGGGGAATGTTTGCAAGTTGATGATTTAATGTCACATTTCACTATGTTGACATGACTTCTCATCCTCTTGTTTTTAGAGGCAGCATTTTTTTTTTCCAGTAAAATCCTTGATGCTTTGCTTTTTGAGTTCTGAAACAGAAGTTTGGCAGTTGTGAATTCATCATATTATGCCTGATGACAGTTCTCCAAAGAAATGCAGTAACTAATGCATTCTTAAGGTGAGAAACTTAATTTTCTTTACTTATTTATTTATTTAATAAGTAGAGGGTTCTATTATTATTATTATTTTACCTTGATGTTATCTATTGGTTTTGAAGTAGCTTTTCTGTGGTGTTGAAATTATTCGGGATAAAAGAACTTTAAAGCATCTGTGTTATATAAATATGTATGGAGAGATACAAGCTGTTTGTATGCACAATAAGATGGTAATAAAAGCAATCTGTAAGTTTCTTCCAATAGTGATCTCTTATAACCACCCACTGTTTAGTCATTTTGTAATAATGTAATGGATGAAAATGTTTCAAAGCTGAAATACCAAATAGATCTGCTCGAATTGCATCTGCAGATAGTAAAATAATGCTGGAAATATAGAGATAATAAAGTATCCATTCAATAACTCTAACCATTGATACCCTGAAAAAGCAGAGTCTGTAAGCTAGTATTAGGCTGATGAAACCCACAGCTGGTGACATCTTTGTTTAATTTAGACCAGAGATATCGAGAAAAGTTGTTCCTTTCCCAGTTACAAGAAAAAACTTGCATTTTCTGGTATATTGTCTGCCGTTAAATCCTAGGACAGATTCTTTAGCCTTAACATAGACTTGGAGATTTGGTGTAAGGAGAATCTTCAAGTTGTGTCAGACCAGATTTGGATTTTTTGCAGCTTTGTGTAATTATTTTTCCTGGAAGGTATAACGATCACTACCATTTTGATTTGGTCATGTGCGATCCACCCTGCATACACTTTAAAGAGGTATAAATGGCCCCAAAGTCTCCAGATGAGTGCTGTTGACTGAAGCAGTCTTAACCTGGCATACTACTTTAAGCAGCATGGAAAGAAATATAATTAATATATTAATGTATGAGGCTGGAAAGAGATAGGTCTTTAGATTTCCGAAGTTACACTTCTGAATTGGGTCTAACAACTGTAGTCAAAATTTTTCATTAGGTCTCTTACACTAATTAAAGGAGCTAAAGACATTGAGGAGGATTTACAGGAAGACATTCTGCTACTGATGAGGTTTGTAAAACCTGGAAGCCTAAAATGAAATTCCTTCCTCACCCTGGTGTAGTTTCTGTGGTTTGAGAATAACAGAACAAAAGAATTACATCAGAAGAGATCTAATGTTTGTAAGAAAAAAAATCAGCAGACAGCAGAAAACAACATGTTTTTACACAGTAATAAACATTTTAAAACATGTAAATGGAAAAACAGAAATTGAAAGTGAGAGAAAAAGAAAACACAAACAAACAAACCCCAAAAACTCACAAGAAAGCTCTGAAAATAAAACCAAATAAGACTTTATAGAAAATAACCAATTTTATTTGTATAGACAAAGACTCTGGAGAGGAGAGGATGTAATCATTGCTACATCTTTTTAGTGGGTGACGACTGTAACCTGGTATAATGACCTACAGTTCAGCTCATATACCTTAGTATCAGAAAATGCCTACTTTGGCCCATGGGAGATATAAACTTTTAGACAGAGTTTAAAGGTATAAAACAAACACTATTTTTAAGTTCTACAGTACACAACCGTGGCTAAAATGTAATTAGTAAAAAATGCTTGGCAAGAGTGTTGTGTGACCAGAACTATTCAATCAGAAAGTGCTGATTGAACATATATAATCACAATCAAAGCCTTTATTTAAATAGGGGTTACAGTCCTAATAAAACACAAAGGGAAATAGGGGCAGAGGGCTTCTAGACAGGTAATGAAAGAAAAAATTAAACTCATCCAATTACATCTGGGGAAAAATCCATTACCTATAACAGTGAGAGGACAGCCCCAGGAAAATTCAGATGCAAAACTAATAATGAAGGCGCAGTGTCCTTTCAACAGATTCTAAATGAGCTCTAATTTTCTTACATCCACCATTCCCAAACTATATAAATTTCAACTAAGCAGAAAAAAAGTGACATGCTAGCACAATTGTTATTCCAAACATGCACAGCTGCTTGCTCACCTTAATTAGACCTAATCCCAAAAGGGA
>NW_010145520.1:0-1598 GCF_000699245.1 Pterocles gutturalis | reverse complement strand
CTATTTTCTTCAATGAGCTCACCTGATTTACCTCAACTTTTCTTTTCTAATAGGTTTTGCCCTAACCTTTCAGCTATTGTCGTTTCAGAAATTCTAATGGGAGCTGAAGACCTGCAGCTCCCTTGTGCCAAACTGTTTTATCCTTTTTTTTTTTTTTTTAAGCGAGTTTTTCCCAAATGTCAAAATCTTACTGAGGTGAAGAGGCATTTGGAGAGGTGATGGGATAGGGGAGAGCAGCGGAGAACAAAGAAGGGGAAAAAGCTGAAGGTGGTGTGTGATTTTTTACATCTTATTTTCTAAGATTCTGGGTCAAATCAAGAGCTTGCCTCCAACAAAACTTCTAGGAAAGTGCGGATACCAGAAAAGACTAAGGCTAGCAGAATCTGATGGTGCTACGGCAATGCACAATTTCTTGGTGTCTGTGTCAGTGACAGTTATGGGAAGAGAACTTCAGTACCCACAGAGGTAAGCATAATATAGTGATCTGCTTATATCTTATTTTTGTGGACCTCCACAGCAAGTTAGGTAATTATAACTGAAGAATGAACTTTCTCATTAGTGCTGTAGATGAGGAAGAGTATCCAGAGGAGCAGGGCAAGGTCCTGAACCCTATCTTTCATCTTCAGCGTGTTCACTTTCCTAGCTTCACTCACTCACAAGTTTTCCATCAAAGGTGTCAACAAAGACACATTAATTTTTCACAAGAGATATCAGAGTTTATACTGTGGACACATTCACAAAGAATTGCAACTATAAAGACTTTTTAGAACCATAACATAATTTAGAGAAAAAAAAGTTTCCTTGTAACACAAATCAGTCGGTTACAATTATCATCACGATGCTTTTCAACTCACTGTGTTTTGCTGTTTCAAAGGAAAGCTGCACTAGTGGATATAAACCCACTTGTAAATATAGCCTTTGGCTATTCAAGTGCATTCTTGAAATGTATTTTAAAAAGCATATAATATTTGCTGCACATTTTATTACTGCTCACATTTTTTTCCCACTCTGAATTTAAACTTAAATTTGCTTTGTCTAATTTTGGTCATGTGAGTTCAGCTCATTTGGAACTGATGAAGTTATCCATCAATAAGAAACTAAAGGGACCTAAAAGTATTTCCAGGAGCCAGGTCTATTTATATGTATAGTGTCACCTTTGCTAAGATATCACTTCAGGGTTCCTGGATACCCATTGACTCATAGCTGTTTGACTTCAGCGCAACTCCTTTGTCTTAAAACAGTTATTGTGACTGAGAGATGAGAAAAATAATAGCATCTTGAGAGCCTCTCCTGCTCAATATACCCTCTAAAATATACTTCACCCGTTCAATGTATCTACAAGTTCGTTACAAATGAAAAAATGTTGCACATTCCTTTTAAAATACTTTTATTAGGTAGCTTACAGAACTTTGTCACAAACAGTTCATCGTAATGAACTTTAACAACACTGAAAACTACTTCTAATGCAAAAATGCATTTGGGTGTTCTACATCAAGCACTTTTCTAGATACACATTTCTTTCTGAGTGATAAAGGACAAAGGGGAAAGACCTAAGTGAAGAATAAAATGGAAAGAAGGGAAGGGAAGGGGAGGGGAGG
>NW_010145519.1:0-15451 GCF_000699245.1 Pterocles gutturalis | reverse complement strand
TTATTTATTATTTATTTATTTTATTATTTATTCGTTATTTCAAGAGGAAAAATAAACAGGAAGACATTCCAAATAGCCTGTCAGCGCTGTTACTAATGGACTTCTGCTTAGCTCAGCTATTTCATCTGGCTCTCTAGGGCTGTCTCAAATGAATGGAGAGTCCTCAGTGAAATCAGACAGAGAAGTGTGCTTGCAAGCAGCACAATACTCTCCCATCAAATATTTTATGAATGGCTGCCATAGCAAAATGGAGAACAGTACAACACTTGAGATGCAGTCTGGTAATGAACATACCTGTAACATACATGCACATTTTCTCCAGCATAATTCTAATCATCTCCAGAATCATCTGTAGGATGAAGCAGCTTGAACTGGAGATCGGTTAACTTTAAAATAGGAGTTAACCATTTCATTGTCTCCTCTCCCTCTTACAAGAAGGCAGCAAGGGTCAGGTGGAGAAGAGGAGAGGCTTCGGCCACTATACATTGTAGCAGAACTACTATGGAACTACACATTATTTTAATTTTTAGAGATGGGAAAAGAGTATCAGAATTTTCACTAGTAGGTAATTTCTGGCTGGATCCTACTGTGTTTGGAGGGGTAGAAATATCTCCAGGACCTCAACATTTTATGATAAATCACAACAAGGAAAAGGCAGTCTGCTAAAGTATCGATACATTAAAAACCCTTCAAGTCCATTGCTGAATAGTGATTCTTAAAATGCCTTATGCCTTCAGAGTAAGGAATGTCGTCTTTTTTTTTTTTTTCCTTCTCCCCTCTTTTGCAAAGCCAAATGTATGCCATGCAGGAGTATTTTATTTTACGATAACTAATTTTCATATGAGGAAAAGATTGTGTCTAGCCCCAAGCCTTGCTGCTGTATTTAAAACTGGGGAAACAGATTTCAAGTATACTCCAAAACTGGGGGGTCCTTTTGCTACGCAGTAGATCTCTGTGTGAAGGGCCTAAGTGTAGAAGGCAACATTACTCATCATGATCTTTCCCCAAGGCTACCGTCACAAATAGTACTGTTATACTGTAATTGAACAGTAGAAAAAGAAATGACACTATCTCAATCCCTAAGAGAGAAGCTGCAACCAATCATTGTCTTTGGAAGAGATGGAGTATAGCTGCTGCACTTAAATGTGGATGACACTAGAACAATACTTTACTTTCCAACCCGAGGTCCATATATTGTCACACTTACAAGTAATGATAATAGAAATCTACGGACAAACTGCTTAGTAATTCTTATCCTAATCTGTAATCACATGAGAAAGCTAGATTAGAAAAAATATCTTCAGGCTTCCTTAGAATTTTATTCTCTTCTTCAAATGCACATGTAACTCAATCAATAGAAGTAATATATGCATCATATTATTAAGAGAAAATAGACTCCTCAGTAGTTTCAGCAGATGTTTTACTCCAGGAAGGAAGGATCATTTTTGCTAGCTTGGCTTAACATTTAAATGTTATGTTCCTGAAATGTATCTTGTCTTTTTGAAGAAATAAAATACCAGCAGAGTAACATAAAATTGTACTAAACAACACAGGAATAAAATTAAAATTACTGTCAAAATATCTTTTTAAAAAATGTTTATTCTACATATCCATCTAGCTTAACTCTTTAGAAACTGAAAAATTAAGAATCTAGGATGTTGGAATTCATCATCCGTATTTGAAAAGACTGGCAGTTCGGAGCATTTTTCTTTCTCTCAGAAGAAAACTCATTTGATTAGACGCTTAGTTGGGCGAACCATCAGCTAAAGTTTTGATCTGTAATATAATTAAAGAACACTGTAAAAGATGGATATTACCTAATCCTGCTGCATGAATAAAATTTAAGTTGACATACAGGACGTTCATCTGGTACTTGCATTAGCTACCACCTCACAGCTTGCTAGGGATAAATGGTTAAGCCATAGTGATCACTGCACTAAAAACATGCCTACAAAAAAAAAAATAATGAAAAAAATGTTTTGGGAAGGGAAAGCATCAATAAGCTCAATTCATGTTCCAACAGAAAAATTAGGGAAACAGCCAGATTGGGGCAAGTTGTATATAACATACACCTTGTAGCTGAAGAGTATGCCCTACTACAGGTCTTTTCAAAAAGAATGCCATTCTAATATGGCTTTACTGAAAACTTCACTATTAGTTATGCTTTCTTTTTGACATGATGATAAACAGAATTTACTGCCTGTTTAAATTGTACTTTACCAGGCTAATATAGCAACAATGATAACTGCTTAGAAATTGGATTGCATGTGACTCTGAAAGTGGGACATATAAGTGAACGCTTCTGCTTCTCATATGTTTGCAAAACAAGCTTCAGGGCCCAAATATAGAAAAGTAAGGTAGGGAGGTCTGAACATATGTGCTCTGGGAATGTTCAGAAAAACGATATGCCACATCAGTGAATTGCAAGATGGTTCACCCCAAGAAAAAGCAGACAAGCTCACACAACTCCCTGTGTCATTTAATTCTCTTGGTTGCCAGCAGGAGAACCATCACATTCCTTTAACCTCATTTTCACCAAAAGTCTTTAGTCACTTTTTTCTTCAAAATAAGAGTTTCAAAAAAGTAAAAAATATTAATAGTTGTCTGAAAGGAAACAACAATTTTTTTTTTTTCACAGCAAGGGTCTAGGGGAAGACTAAAAAAAAAATAAAAAGACTGTTCTTTTAAATGGCATTTCAAGATCTAGCCTAATCCAAAAGAGACCACAAGCAATCTGTTTCCAGAATCTTTCTTGTGTTCTGTGAAATCTTTCTGTAAATAAACCTGCCTAAATTATTTAGATTAGCTTGACAGATTAAGGTTCTATTTTCATGGGATCTCATATAAAGCTTTTACAAGCAAGTCATCACTTCTGGGACAACATTTCAGAAAATCTCCACATAAAAAACTCTAGTACTAAATACATAATCTTCCTGACAAAAACATCCTTTATGCTCCTTTTGTCTCCATTCTTCTTAGAAAGAAAAAAAAAAAAAGTTTAAGGAAGCTCTTCTCATCTGGTAAGATTATAGTTGCCATTTTTAGTCTTTCCTTAAGATTTTTAGTTTTAACAATTAATTTACTAGCAAAAGATGAAAGACATTAAAATTTGCACATGGTTGCATAGAAGTGTTTAGAAGGTATAACAAAAATGCATAAGAAATCTATATAAAGTACATATCTCAAAACAGAATAAAAACTGGAGAAGTCCTGAATTACTGACTATTTTTCCCCAAGACTTTCTGAGGAAAAGTTCTCACTGGGGTATGCTGAACTGTGCACCAGAATAAGAACAAGACGACCTAATTTAATGTTATACTTAATAATGGGTGATTTCAGAAACAGTCAATTTCTTACAACTTCAGTTTTCACCTTTGAATAATAGGGGTAATGTTTTTTACATTATCAAAAGATGCTTCAGAGAAGTGAAACATGCATTATTTCTATTCTCAGTTTTATACTTCAACCACCTCATCACATAAAACGAAAGCCACAATCAATTCCTTGATGAAATGTGTGCTGTATTTTGTTACACATTGGCAACTGAATAAAACACTGCTATTGCCCTCTCCTGCTTCTTCTTCTCTTCCCTCTCTTGAAGGATCAGTTGGATGTCAGCGAAAATAACATATATCTAACATCTTTGAAGTTAGAAGCATGGTGAGAAAACAGGAAGTACCCTATCTAAAGGGAAGGACAAAGGCATTAGGATATGACTAATGGTGAAGCATTAAGACAGAGGGTTGCTAAAGCTACATAGGTAGCATTAGAAACAGAGCTATCACAAAGAAGATGAGTTATTGAATCATTTCAGTTCAACGATTTAATACAAAAAACTTGGATAAAAATGATAACTCCAAACTGTAAATATAGATGGTATCCATGTTATAATTTAAATGTCATTATCTTATTTTTTCACTAAAAATAAATATCCAACAATAAATAAAAACCAAAAAATGTTGTTCCACTGTTCCGGAGAGACGGTTTTATGACAGCATTCAGGTTTCATGATCCAAAATTAAGTGCTGATTTAGAAGCAGCTTGTAGTCAGTAGTCACACCTGTCTGGCTATTTTAGGCATTGGTGCTTCTTAGAATATGGTATTTCTGAACCACCGCAGTGAATTCCTTTATCCTAAAACCTGCATTCATATTCTCCTGTCCTAATACTTCTGTGAGAATGGCTATATCAATCAAGTTTGACCATTGTCAAGAAAATACAATTTGATAGAGAATTACCAAATTCTTATTTGTATTCTGCTTTGGGAGCTTCTGGATCTTCTGGGGACAGGGTCCAGGATCATCAGGGGACTCCTGGGAACCCTCTGAAAAACATGAGGGTACCTACTGCTGCCAGATAAGGACAAGGTAAGGGTAGCCACACAGGTGTGAGCCTGAGAAAGCTCTAGCAGCTTCTAACAAGCTGAATCGGCTGCCCATGACACAAGAATACCTGCAGCCTTTGTTACAGATGCCCCACAATTAGGGAGGGCAAAGGACCCTTTTAGCTGGTGCAAGGGAGAGACCAGGGCTGAAGCACAGCTCCCAGAGTGTAGCTGACAGATGCAAGAGCACAAAGGGGCTCCTCTCGGCCCAGCTCAGCCCAGCCCAGCCTAAATGTTTTCAGGTGCAGCAGTGATGTGCCAATAGAGCACATTCCCCAGCAGGTGTTGCGGCAGCTGCTCCTGCCAGGCAGAGGCTTCAACCCAGACAGAGCTGTGGATGGTGGGTGCAGGCCTGTGAGTCCCAGGCTGCAGGGAGTGCCTGTGGCCTCTCCCCGGGGCTGGAGAGGGGGTCCCCTTTCCTGGGGAGCTGTGCTGTTGTTGAAGAGCTGCCTCACCAAGTGGAGGAGTTGTGGGAGGAAGTGAACAGGCTGCACAGTGTCAGAGAGGATGAATGAGAGTTAGACAGGATCTTCTCAGAGACCCTACAGCTTCAGAGCCCTGAACCCCAGCTGCAGCGGAGACACAGGCAGTCTGTCCCTAGCAGACCCATCAGAACAAACTCTGAGGAAGGCAAAGGCTGGGAGCTGGTGGCTGCTGGCACCAAGAGGAAGTCTCCTGTTCCACCTGAAGGCTTGCACCTGAAGAGGACCTGAGTGTGCTTTCAAGTGAAGCATCTGGGCTGACTGATCCTGAGCCACGCAGGAGCACCAGGAGGAAGTGCTTTGATTGTGTTGGAAAGCTTTAAAGTTTTTTTCTAACCTAAGTACTTCATACTACGCCAAAGCACCTTGAAAAAGTGTCCAGAAAGGGTGATTCAATGTTCTTTGTTCTTCCCAGATGCTAAGGCATCTGTAATGCAGAAGGCCACAAATTAGGAGAAACAGACTCTATTATAGTCAGAGGCAGATGGCAAGTAGTTTTTAAACATTTCCATTGCCTTATTCTCCACCCTGTTCCCCCAAAGTCATCTTAAGTAGATCAGTACTTTTCTTTAGCTTTTGTATCTGAACATGTCATCAGCAGATTTACCGTACCTCAGCATCTGCTCCTCCTGCTTGCTTACTAGTATTGTTGGTGTCCAAAAGGTAATATTAGTAAAACTCCCAGAAAATATAACTTCATCAAAAGACTGACTTCATTTGCTGAAACATTTGGGGAAACAATATGAATCTGATTGATTAATTTATTTCACAACATTTATTGTATCGCAACATTCTAAGGCAGCTTTCAAAGAACTTCATCTCTGCTGATTACTTGCTTTCTGTCCTGTCTCCTCACTGAACCTTTGGTCCGGCTTTTTTTTTCATCATCATAACAGATTTTTTTCGTATCATCATAGATTCTTGATGTCATGATCAGAATTCAGAGAGCTTTTTACAGAAAACTTGTTATATAAGGTGTTCTTATTTTTGTTTAAGGGGAAAAGAGATCTTTTAAAAATTATAATCATATTCAAATAGAACTTCATCTGAGGAAGTTTAAATACATCTCTAGAGTAATATATATTATTGTAATATTTAAAATAATTTCTCTTTTAATCTAAATCAGAAATATTTTCCCAGATTTTTTTACCAGAAAGCCACGCATCCTCAACTGCTGTTATATTTGTATTATTGCCCAATAACTGACTGAAACACAGATAACATCATTTAAAAAGCATCTGTTGTTACACTTGTTTATCCTATTTCTTTAAACAAGCAAATAAGTTCGCCATGAAGGTTAATAAAATTTCTCACTTAGAGATGTGCTAAACAGATTACTGATATCAGATTTCAGCACAATGCTTTAGGGAAAACCAAGGAAACAAACACTACATTGGGTACACAGACAATTTGGTGATATGCTCTGGCCTGCTTAACATGGGAAGTGATTAGATAGTCTAATAATCCCTTCAGGTGTTCCCTCTATGGATAAGGAATGTGTTTTCTAAAGAAAAAAGAAGAGGAAAAATACAAACTTTGACATTTGATAAATGTTCTCTACAGACTACATTTGGGTTGATTTTTTCCTTTTCTGTGCCTCTTGCCACTTGTTCTGCAGTTGCAGCAGTACTAGTCTGAAATGATTAAGCCATACACCTAGTTTCTGATTTATTCGCTGTTCCAAATATACTACCTAGTCCTAAATATTCAAGATGAGAAACAGTGCATTAGCAGCAACACAGTCGTCTCGTAAAACACTAGCAGTATATGCAGCAGGCCTGAAAGAGCCTCTGCTATCATAAAGTTCTGATTAATGCTGAAAATAGCGCCTACTGGGATCTACTGCAGCTAGCTTAACGGCTCAAACTAGCAAACAGGTTCTGATCAGCAACAGAGTATGGACACAGTAGGAGCAATATGTAACTGTTTAATGGCAGATAATGCTGTGTGGGGTGGAAAAGTTAAAATATCAAAAAGTTAGTCGAAACCTTCATTCATGAGAAATAATTCTTTGGAAAGGTATGCCTGAGTAAATCTCCTCTAATTTTGGACATTTATTTAAAATACAAATCAGGAACTTAGATTTTTCTAAAAATCAGTGGAGAGAGGTTCTTTTTGGCGGAGGTTACTAGTGAGTTTTTCTACCTCACATAACCGAGTTAGGAGCCTCTTGGATGAACCATCAGTTAGGCTTTTGTTAAGTTTGTTTCTAATATGAATGTCTTTCCTTCCAAGATTTAGAAGCTGGGCCTCCATGGAAATATCTGTGGAAGGTGCACAATGCAGAGTAAAAAGATAACAGGCTTAACTGAAAACACCAGTCTACAGGAACGATTATGTGCAAATCAAACTGGACATTCTGGGGAACATCAGTGGACTGACCACCTTAAAGCACTAAAGTGAATCCTCAGCAAACAAAGGTTAGACAATGTCAACATCAATAGTTATTTATTTTTATTCCTTTTTAAAGAATGAGTGAACCATTTTGTTTAGACACAAAGATTATTTCGCTGTGTCCCTGAAAGATCTATTGGTCATATCAATATTCTAATGCTTGAGTACTCCAACACAGTGCAAATATTTTATTTTCAATGTATTTACAGAATAAATCCAAAAATCAGTCACAAATTCCTTGCATACGTCCTGCTCTCTGCTTCCTTTCACAAAAAAGTATATAATTATTCTTTGGCATGCATACTCATGGTAGGTTTTTTCCAGCATTCAAAGAATATTCTTTAATGATTAGTCTTCTTCTGATGAAAGGTCATGGCTGAGAAGTTCTCATTATATAAAAGAAACTAACAGAACGTGAAATGAACATACAGATGACATAATCCATATCATATACTGAAATCCAATTATATAAAAAGGAGTCGGATGGTTGGGTAAACACCCAATTAAAAAATTGTTTTCCAAACTAGCAGTAAAATGGTCAAGAGTGCGGACAGTCAATCCCTTCTTGCCATAGGGTTTTTTAATTTCCTTCAGCAAAATATTTAGCTGAGACTTAACTGCAGCTACTTTATCAGTCTAAAAGATATTTAGCTGACATTTGTCTTCCTGGCTCCACCAGGGGCCACCACAGAGACATCTCCAAAAAACTATTCATGCTGCCATAAGATATGTGCCCAAAATAACAGGATGAATTACAGTTGGTTGTGCCTTTTCTTTTCCATTAACTCTGAAGAAAGTCTATAGAAATGGCTTAAATTCGACACATATTTTTAGATAGCTACAAATTGTCCAAAATCAATACAGTTAGTGACAGTTTAATATTTTGATTGCTTTCAGAATCAAAAACTCTAAGAAACCAAAAGAGCAAATAAAGCAAAGCCACCTGAGGTACCTCTACATAAAGCTAGACACTAGACAATGATGAAAATTAAGAAAAAAGATGTCTCGTTCACAGCTGGAATCTCCTGAGGTTGTGATCTTTCTCATGAAGAACAAAGGATGAGAAAAGCTGAAGGGGACATCCACAGCAGTGATCATTGTTCCTGCCATGGCTTGGTGCCTGGCAGCAGGAAACAGTTCAGTTTCTTGTAGGTGAACACCCCAAACACAAGGCTGCATTGGCTAGGGCTACAGTCTCTGACCTAAGGCAGGTAGGAATTAATCTGGTAAGATTCTGGAAAGACAAAAAGGGTAAATGGCCACATAAATATTCAGGTAAGGCACATAAAAGGGAAGAACTTCAGGTCCGGTTCCTGCTTCAAGACATAGGAAGGAATTGAATGCTTGTGTCTCAAAGTACCCTTAAGAGGTGGGACACCACTACAGCTTCCTTGTAGCAGCCTGTAGTTTTAGGTAGTGCACAATGCTATGGCTCAATGACCTAAGCAACTTTTATCACATTTTCAAAATAGAAACAAGAGCAAATACAACCACTGTGTTTAAATTACACTTGACATGTGCAAGCCTACTGCTCCCAACTTTGAAGTTATCAGCTTATAACACAGAAAGTGTGGGCCCTGATCCTTTGAAAACCATCAGGTAAATTCCAAGGTACAGCTCTCGGTCCTCAAGTCACCAAAGAAACAGTAACAAAAAAAAAAAAAAAAAAAAAAAGCAACAAAAAAACCTTAAAGAAGACTATCAGAGATCATTATATATCATGCTGACATTTATTTCCATCACTAAGAATGAACTGATTAAAAAGTCAGCCTCAGACAGAATAGGAGTTAAGCAGGTATAAGAGTCCAGACTTTATCAGAAAGATTCACACTGAATCTCAAACTGAGCATAAAAAATAGTATGAACTACTTCTATAGTATAACATAATATTTTTTTATGTTATGACTGCACCAAGTGAGCCTTCTAGAATTCCAGAACTGTAACAGTAGTGATTGTAACCAGAAGACCACTGTACAGTGAGGAGAATTAGCGATCCACACAACAGGTAACCTGAGCAGGTGCGTGCCTGTGCTGTGCTGCACATAAGCTGTGGCATCAGGCCTGCACCATGCCATCCATTTCCCTTGGCTGCTGGAAAAGTTTCGCCAACCCATGGTAACAGGGCAGCTCCCACTCCGTACCGGTGATTACACCACCTGTGTGTCCCTTCCATTTATCTAAAAATGCAGCAAGAAGTTCTCATGTCAACATCCCTTTTTTTTTGACAGTAGAAATGATTAATAGAACTGTTTTCTTTTAAGAAAATCCTGTAAGAGCTCAGAAGGCCTTCTTTACAGTGTTAGCTCCAGTAAATGGCATTTTAAGTGGTGTTTTACAGAGTGCCCTTCTTATTATGATCATCATGAACCAGCACTTCCAGATACAACACAGTAACCAAGATACCTTATGCTCCAGTTGAAATATCAGTCTTTAGACCTTGAAATAATAAACTTATTTCTACTAAAATCTATGGTGTTAATAATACTTTATCCAGAATACACCACTGTAAAACCATCATTTTGCTTTCTGAAATACACTTTAGATATGTCCTAAAGTGAAATGATGAAAGGAGAATTTTTTGAATGTTTCAGGTCCAGTCCACACTTCTAACATACACAACGCTTAAAACTCTGCTTAAGAGTGAACTACCTCCCAGCTTTTTAAAAGTACACGATCTGCAATATTTCCTTGTCTCTGGCACTATTTTTAGGAGCTTCATACTAACATACCTCTTTAACAATGTCACAATTTCTTACTTACATGACTAGGAATTACAATCTTCTCCTGCTTTTTACATACAGTTAACAGAAGCATCTGCCTGCGAGGATTACAGACACTCATCTAAATCATTTCAAGTTTGTTACCAGAGCTCTTTTAAAATGAGGTCCAGATCAGGGTGAAAATCCCAGAGACTGCAGTGCAATCTACTCTCCTTTTAGCCATTCCAAACATAGCTACTTAATTGGATAATAAGAAATATATACATATTACATTCTTACACACTAACCTCCTTTTCTCAAGGAGTTCACAAGTACTGGCAGCTGAAAATACATGCATATTTGGGAGGAGTGTCAAAGTGTAAGAGAGTTAAGAAGGTTTGAACATAAAAATTCTGAAGTCAAATTTGGTTCTTACACCTCTGTGAATTCCGACTAAGCCAGAGACTCCATGGAAATACTCCAGACGTCTAGTAAACACAGATCAGGCAGTAACACATAAAACTCCCTCCTAACAATTCCAGTGACTTCTAGCCTCTCTAAAATATTCAACGACTTAGGGGTTGCTTGGGCACTTTTTTTTTTTCCTGAAGCTGTGACTCCCACTGATCTTTTTTTTTTTTTTCCTGCTCTATAAACAGGTATAACAAAAAATCAGTATACTTTATCTTAGCTTCTTAAATATATATGCCCCTATCTTAAGGGAAACATACAGTCTATGAAAAGGCTCTTCCCTCATCTGCATCGTAATTAAGCACTACGGCAGGTGCTATCAGAGACCTTTCCTTGCCCTGCAACAACATGGCTACACAGCAACATGTCGCAATCATGACTAGGGAACAAGTGCGAGAGAAAAGATTATTATTTAGCTATCCACACTTGACTGGAAATTTAATGCTAAGGTTTATTTTGAGAGTACTTTTCCCTCCAGTTCAAATTACTTTTAGAGATTGTGATTCTCAGTGAACTCTTAGTTTGTTTACATAAAAATGTTGTTTTATAAAAGCTGGACAGTCAAAATACAGAAGTATCAAATAAAGAAGGAGAAAAAACTCACAGAATACAAAAATGACTACAACACCTTGAGCACTCACTGTCAAACCACAGTTCCAGTGAACAGTAGGTCTCTGTTAATTTTCCTAAATTACACATTCAAGAAACAAAAGCAAAATAAAAGGAATCATCAGTTCAGCATTTAAGAAAAACACATTTGATAGTATATTCTTAAATGAAAACTCCTCCTCCAATAAAAGTGCCATGTTGCAATCTTGTTAAGTCTATTCACAGTATACCAACTTGATCATCTCATTCTTCTCCTGCAAAAAACCCAGAGCACACATAATGACAGTGTAATCAACATTTAAATGAATTCACAAGACATTGTCTAATCTTGTAAAGACCAGGAAAGATGTAACAATAAGCAGCACATAAACCCTCTTCACTATCCTGTATGGATAAGCTTCCTAAAAGTGATGATCTCAGAAGTTTGAAATGAAATTAATGAATAGAGGGATAATGGAGATAATCAGCCTCATCCAGACTGATGCTGAGTTTCTTCATCTTCCGTATCATTTATTATAAGGCGAAGGCACTTAGCAGGATTGGTATTTAGGATGATTATTCACTCTAATGTTTCATCCAAACCCTGTTATGTTTACTTCTATCTATATCATCACATAAGAGAACGTAGAAAACACCTACTTTTCATTTTGAATATGAACTGCATTTATTCTTTTTTGAAAATGCATTTGTTCAAAACAATAAAGTTACAGATTTTGTAGCCTAATATTTTTATATTAAAATGGTTATACCAAAACTACTGATATAATTCACCCATCAAGATCCATGTAACTAAACTCTCCTCTAACCACACAAATAAAAATCCTTTAAGAAAGGGATTACACTTCACTTCAAAGCCCTGAAAACCCAGAGAGTCTGTATGGTTGCACCAGAGAAAAGGATGTTAATCTAGCATTCAGGATCTTTAGCCTTCATCATCCCTCAATTAAATTCATAGAGCTACTAGTTCCATTTAGAGAGCTGCTAACTGCATTGCCTCAGAGGAGCGGTTTCCAGGAAGTCAAGTTTCAAGCTTTGTAGGACTCATAAATTGGTCTCAACACCTTATATTTTACCCTGATATAAATGGAAAAGCCCCTACACTGTAGTGCCCCTTCCACACATTAAAAGTCTGTATAAAGAAAATATTCCACTTTACCAATGTGCATAGTATGCTGGGACTGTCATTCTTCATAGTAACATTATTTCCCTCTGGTCCTCACAGAATTTATTTTCTTATCTGGAGTCTTACAAAAGAATTACAAATTCTCTGGAAGGAAATGTCTTTACTGACAAAACGAACTAACTAGTTAAAATGAAATCAAGTTCCTATCCCATAACTGTTCCAAGCCCACAACAGAATTGGACATGGCACACTTTTAAATCTTTACCTCAAAGTGACATATTTATCACATCAGCAACACACAATAAACAAACATTATTTTTCTTTCATTATAAACAGAACTAAAGCTTAGTCTGTATGTGGTGGCATAACAGAAAGGTAATGGACTAGCTTTTCTAGAGTTCTTGTAACACAAAGTGTTTCTCTCTAGTATTGATTGTGCCTGTTGAAAAGACATGGTGGTTAGGGTTCCAAGAGAGATGGTTACCACATCACATACAGAATACTTGTAGGCTCTCTGGAGTGAGGTCTTGTCCTAGGCCATTACAATTCACAGTTAACCTTTGGAAATCTAACCTTTTTGAGGCTCCATCGATTTTACATAATGATATGAAGTTTCACAAGAGCAAGTGGCAGATTCTCCACCTGGGACAGGGCAATCCCGATTATATGTACAAATTGAGGGACAGGAGGCTGAAGAGCAGCCCTGCAGAAAGAGATTTGGGGGTTTCGGTTGATGGTAAGTTAATATGAGTCAATAGTGTGTCCTGGCATCCAAAAGGGCCAACCATGCCCTGGGATGCATCAAGCACAGCATAGCTAGGGATGTGGTTGTCCCACTCTACACTGCACTGGTGTGGCCCCATCTCAAGTACTGTGTGTAGTTTTCGGCACCTGAATATAAGAAGGACATAAAACTATTAGAGTGTGTCCAGAGGAGAGTGACTGAGATGGTGAAAGGTCTTGAGGGCAACACTTACAAGGAGCAGCTGAGGTCACTTGGCTTGTTCAGCTTGGAGAAGAGAAGGTTCAGGGGTGGCCTCATCACAGTCTACAACTTCCTCAATGGGGGTCAGCGGAGGCGGAGGTGCTGATCTTCTTTCTGTGGTGACCAGCAACAGGACACGAGGAAATGGAATGAAGCTGCATCAGGGGAAGTTCAGGCTGGACATTAGGAAAAGGTTCTTCACTGAGAGGGTGGTTGGTCACTGGAACAGGCTCCCCAGGGCAGTGGGCACAGCACTAAGCCTGTCAGAGTTCAAGGAGCATCTGAACGACTCTCTTAGTCATATGGTTTAATTTTAGGTAGTCCTGCGACAAGCAGGGAGTTGGCCTCAATGATCCTTATGGGTCCCTTCCAACTTGTGATATTCCATGATTCTATAAATAACAAGTTGTATATTATCATGGTGTAATCTATTGGTTTTATTAAATTCTGCTTAGACATTGAGAAACAAGAGGCTAAACTAGCCAAAGAGGGTTAACACCACAAGGAAAAAGAGAAAGGATTAATTTTCAAATGCTGGGGAAAAAATAAAGTTGTTTAAGAAAAGGATATGACTCCATAGTTTATTGAGCTAGTAGCCTGAATCACAGAAAAAGGAGAAGCAATAGTCTTCTTGGCTTGTTAATTTGACAAACCGCTGTCCTTTGTCCTTGCAGAAATTCTAAATACAGAATTAAATAGTTTCCAGCAGACAGCCAGGCTTATATATTCCTCGTAAAATCTCAGGTAGCTTCATGTGTTTTTACAGCTTATGCAGACAGAAAGTGGCAATGCTTTTTGGTAAAAGACAGTTCTGCACCAAATAAGAGGTACTCTCCATCAGTGAACAGACAGGTTCACAGGTAAGGAGAATTCTGCTGTACATCAATCAGATCAGCTTCCTCACCTCCTTGACTGACTACAGTCTCACATCAGCTGTGGTACTCCTATCTAAAATGTTCTTAGAATCACCGAACCACGTAGCTTCTTCCATGAAGTCCATGCACTACAGCAGTGAGTAGAAGAGCATCAATGCTGGCTTATACATGCTGGGTTCTTCTGACATCTGTGGCTAACACTGATTTAATACACAATATTTGCAATTCTCATATAGTACAGTGATGGATGCATAAATAAGCTCAGATCAGCAGCTACAGAGATTTTGACACTAACTCTCCACTTAGTTGAGATTGGCCTCATTAACATCTATATGACTTTCTTATCAAGTCATATTGAAAGATTAATTTATATGTAATAAGTTTATCACGGTATTTATTTTCTCTGTTTTACTGTTTCTCCCACTTGATCAGTTTTGGCTAACTGGATATGATAAGAAAAGTACTTAGTCCCATGCAGTGCTTTTATCAATACTCATAAAATGTTTTACAAAGAATGTTTAGCACTGTGATCTCTATTGCTATCAATGGAAAAACTTAGGCACAGAAAGGTCAAGTGCCTTTTAAAGCATACTCAGCACAGAAATCACAGAGCTAAGCTAACAGGACTCTTGAGTCTCAGTCCTGTACTATATTAATATGGCTATGTTCCCTCCCCTAGAGACAGAAAAAGCCCAAATCAGGTGGCTAATTACAAGTAAACAGAGACAACCAATAATCCTTGAATAATCCAGTTTCAGAAAACCCTGAATTATTAGATTCATAGATCCCTTGTAAGCCTCTGAAGTAATTAAAGCCTGACTGAGGAGCTAAGCGATCTTTAGCTCAAATCCTATGAATAGATTAGCTGACATATGCTGACTATTAATGTGCTATTTTGCTGTATAAGCAGCCAGTGTAATTCAGCAAAAACCTACCCAAATTTTACATCTATTAGACTCATATCATCTTTACAAAGCTAAAGCTAATGTTAGGAGAAAGCATCAAGAAATGTGATTTTATCTCTTATTATACCAATGACAACATGAGATACTCCAATCAACAGAACACAGCCAAATAATTCAAGGCTCCAAGGGATGCAGATCTGTGAATCTTTCCTTAAATGAAGAAATGGAGAACTGTCTGATGAGGGCAGTCTAGTAACAGGAATATGAACTGTTACTCTTCCACCTTTTTTAAACATTTGGAAAGAAATCCTACAATTTAAGGTTTTCTAGAATTCTTAAACTACTGTTAATTTTGTATGTTTTAACATAAACTATCATGAATTCTCCTCTTGGAAATGTACTACAGTGTCTAGTGTAAGTTAAACATCCTTGAAGTTACATGGAATGTACCCATTGACCATGTAAGGGGCAGAGATGACTCATCAAATAGAATTGTATTTATAGAATCATAGAATCATAGAATC
>NW_010145518.1:0-1722 GCF_000699245.1 Pterocles gutturalis | reverse complement strand
CGTGTCCCCCGGCTTGTGCAGCACCAGCACCGCCGCCAGCCCCATTCGATACAGATTTCCCAGCCCAGGCTCCCCGAGCAGCCTGCCCGGCACGGAGCCACCCCGCTCCCGGCAGCTCCCCGCCCCGAGCTGTCAGCTCCATCTTCTGCAGGGATTTTCTATTTTTTTCTAATTTTTTTTTTTTTTCCCCCTCTCCAGAAGTGCTGATGGACAAGTTGAGTAACCGTATCTGCTTGTTACAGGACATCTTGAGGCTGATTGCGGAGGTCAGGACTCAACTGGAAAGACCGCAGCGGGTTGCTGACTGGCATCCACGGTCCAGATAAGATAAAAACAACTGATGACAGCAGGGAAGTGAAACAGTCATCTCAGCACTTGGATTCGTGCCCGGCAAAGAGGAAGGGAGAAAAAAAAACCCGAGGAGGGCCGATGGGGAGGGGAAGGAGGTGGAATATGTATTAGAATAGAAACTCTGGAAAAAGCTATCAGGAGGCAGCAGATTTGGGTGTTAAATATTTATGAATTAACGGCACTTGTCGCGTTCTCTCGGAGCCACGAGTTTCCAGGACAGGTGCGCGTGTGGCTGCAAACCCGCCATCGTCACCGTGCCGTGGTGGGGACAGCGAAGGCGTGGAGCCGCGGTGGGCCCCGCGGGGAAGGTGACCAGCTCCGGCGGGTCCGGCGGTGCTGAGATGTGTGGCGGTGTGGGATAAATCCAGGTGAAGAGGAGGAAGGATAAATGAGGTGCCATAAAAGTGACTATTATTCTTCAGAAAATTCTGCTGAAGAGCATCGGAGTAATTAAATCATAATTGGTTATTACTCAGCTGAAGTGACATTGTAAGTGGCTGAAGGTCTGTGATGAGGAGAGGAAGGGGGGGTCTCAGGTTTTTTTCCAATCTCCAGGTTCTCCTCCATCCCCCTGTGGATGTGCGCATCCCCGTGGCAGCCAGAAAGTGGTCGAAAGTGCCCCCGAGCCCGTACAGCTCATTTTCACCGTGGGACCCGTCAAGAGCACCCCGTTGTGGGCGGCTGTGGGTCAGGAGCCAGGAATGGCTTCAGCTCCTAGGGTGAGAGGTGCCCAAGTGCCGGCAGATCAGGGCTGGCTGTTTGTCCCCAGAGGGGACGACCTTGGGGTCCCGCCAAACCCTGAGAGCTCTAAGGGAGCTGTTCCCCACCGGGAAACAAAGCGCCTGCAGATCCCCTAAGCGCTTCGTCACCCAGGGATGTGGATGGGATGCTGTCAAGGGCTGGTGGAATCCGGAGGCACAGAGTTGGGGCTGGAGGCACGAGCCTTCCTGACATGCCGCGCCGCGCAGGCTCTCCTTTCGCCAGCCAGGCTGGGAGGATAGCCTGTGTGCCCAGCTCCAGGTGACGTGTGCCCGGTCCTCGTGGAGTTTCCTCATTGTTGTTTCAAAGTCTCTCTGTGTTTCACATTCTGAAATGTTCTGAAACAAGGCCATCGGGTACTTAAGGACAGCTGAGCATCCCTTATTTATTTTTTTTCACCCCTTTTTGCTGCTCCTCTCCCCACATTGCCCTCCCTCATGCTGCCTGTCCCTCCCCTGGGAGCATCCGGGCTGGGGAGCAAAGGACCCGAAGGACCCAACCGTGTCCCCATCCCCCTGGCACGCTGTGATGCTCTGCCCATGTCCCGCCGCATCCCCGCTTGAACTTTCCTGGTGGGAGAGGAGGAGAGGAGAAGGACCCATGGCTGTTGCT
>NW_010145517.1:20970-28315 GCF_000699245.1 Pterocles gutturalis | reverse complement strand
TATAAAAGCCGCTTTGAAACTCTTCTGAAACCATCCACTCTAGCCAAAAGCAGCATTAAAAGACTCAGACTGAAGGATAGGTGCCAAAGTCCTTGGATTCCACATTTGGTATTTGGCAGCGGGGTCTCTGCACGTTGCTGTAACCATTGCTCCTATACGAACCCCGCTGCTGAGATAACCATTTACTACCTCTGAGCTCTTCTGCATTTCAGTGGATTTTGTTGGACTCCTTTGGGATGGTACTGAAGGATGCTCGTCTGGCTTTTGCCTTACCAGCAACTGGGGTTTCATCTGAGCATCTCCATTTCTTCTGCCTCCTGCCAGCTCCTGGGCTTGGCAGAGGCTCGGCACAATTATTATCTCGCTCCCTCTGTATGTCCTTGGTCTATACTATAGATGTTTTGTTGGTTCAGTCATTTATCCTTTAACCAGAGTGAGTCATGGTGGCTTCATTTTTTAACTGCGTACACATATTTAATAGACATTTTATAGTCCATAATTGCACACTCAAATACACGCTGTACTTACGGATATACGTACACTCATCCTGTGCAGGGAACATCCATTTTTTTCATGCACAGGAACCAACAGACAAGAAAACTACAGCTCTGTCCTGCCTGATGTTGGCAGGAGAGATGTGAGAGGGGCCAAACAAGCCAGAGCTGGTCTTTGCTCCAGTATCCTGCTGGGAAAAGAGGCAAAACCCTCCCTTTGCTGGTCCCCAAGGAAGCCAACCCTTGACCATGCCCTCAGTGATGGTGGCAGCTTGAAGGCACGAGAAAAAAGCCAAAGAGCCCCCAAACGGCGTGGGAATTGCCACTGGGGGACCAAGGGATGGGACAGGCTTGGCCACATCCATGCCCTGCATCACCTGCCCAGGGCAGGCAAGGAGGATCCTTCCTCAGGAGGAAGGCTGGGCTGTGGTCCCAGGAGGGTTTCCCACCACTGGCACCTACGGATGTCATTTTGTCCTTTGAGGAGCACGGTGGCATGTGAGCACCTTGGAGCAAGGCGCTGAGTGCCGATCGCACCCGGTTACTCTGCTTTTGGCACATGTAGGCTGAAATGAGATATGGAAAAGGGATGTTCTCCAGGAGCAGAAGCAGGGAGGAATGTGATGGCAGAAACTCTCAGTTCCTTCTCCTTATCCGCTTCAGAGAACCGAGATCTCTGAGCAGGGCTTTGCCCTGACCCGGCAGACACCGCTGCGGAGCCGGAGACCCTTGCAGGGACCAGTGCAAATACCATCAGATTTTTGGGGTTTTGGACCCATTCCTGATAGAAAATACCTTCTATCTATGACAGAAGAGTTCACGTGCTCTGAAGCATCAGGTGAGCCACCCTGGAGAGCGTGGTTCCCATCCCACCATCACGCAGATGTGCCTGGGCTCTGCCCAGGAGCGGCTCAGGGATGGAGACACCCGGCTGGGCTGAGATTCCCATGGTGCTGCCCAGATGTGCTCCAGCATTGCCTGGAGACAGGAGGACGGGAGCCTTCACGCCCAGCAGAGCATCGTCACCCATCAACAGCAGCCGTCCCCACCCAGGGCTCAAGCAGGAGACGCTGCAGGAATTTGCTTTATTTACTGGAACTACTCCACAGCCGTGTTTATGCCGTGCTCCAGTGGCTTTGGCCATGAGCAGTTGTGCTGTCAGGCTGCCCAAAATTCTTTACTCCCCCAAAAGACCTTTTCTTTGGGTAAATATCCACGTTCTCAAGTGAAGAAAGGATGGAGGTCTGGGTCCCATGCCAGATGCTTCTGGCTTGCTAAGTGGAAGCTGGCTGGTTGGGAAACAGTCCCCTAGCACAGGTCCATGGACAGCGAGGATGGAAAGGGTCCCAAGAGAGCACCCAGACCCTGAAATGGCCACAGGCAGGGTCACCACACTGACTGCTGCATGCAAACCTGCTTATGGACCACAGGGATGTCCCCCTGCAAGGATGTTTCGGTACCTGGCACAGTCACACTTCTGGGGAGACTCCACCCAACCTGTGCTCGGTCTTGAGCTGGAGCAGTGGAGAAGCTCATCACCCCCACACAGATCTGCATCTCTGAACTTCAGAGGGGATTAAAATCCCCTGGGTGCTAAAATTCCTGTGCAGGACCCATCTCTGCAATAGGGCAGAGGCAGCTTCATGGGCTGCACCCCAGGCAGCCCCCTCCCCTCCCAGCCCATCCCAGAGCTCCCAGCAGAAAGGTGAACCCTATCCCACCATTTGAAACTTTATGAATAATAAGTTGGGTCTCTGCTGGATGAAGGAAGGAAATGGTGATGGGGAGAGTGGAAATATCAGCATGGATTAACTGCAAGCATCTCCCTGGGATGCAGCTGGGAGCACCGGAGCCCAGATGGCCCCCGCAGCCCTGACGCAGCATGGGGGCTGCAGCATCAGCATCATCCCGTTGTCTGGATGCACGGCACCACAGGAAGGTTTCAGGCTGTGCTAACAGCAGCTGGGGAGACAGAGGTTAAAGCCAAACCCTGCTCCTCCTTGCAGCGAAATGTCAGCTCGGCTTGAGGACACAGGACAGGGTCTGGCCCCGTGCACCCCGCCAGCACCAGAAAAAGTCATGTGAAGGCAGCACAGGTCTGATTTTTGAATTTCAGGGGCATCCATCATCTGCACATTTGCTAGCTGTCTTGAGCCTGGCTGTCATCCATCCCTGGGGCAGATTGTTCAGCTCGGCAGTAATTGAGTTGCAGGGAATTTAATGGGCTTTCGAGCTGCCCTCCTCGCTCCAGCATCCAGATGTGGTCCTGCAGAGCACCAAGGGTCTCTGCCAACATCTGTGGGGGATCCTCCAGCAGGGACCAGCCCTGGCAAGGAGCAAAGCCTGCTGCGAAACCCAAAACCTGAGCAAAGCCCATGCGACCCTCATCTTGCACTCCTGACGGACACAAGCAGGTCTGAGCGCTTCTGCAGACTAGGGTGGAAACTATCTAAAACGAGATGGCCTCAACCCA
This sequence comes from Pterocles gutturalis, assembly GCF_000699245.1. Classification (NCBI taxonomy): domain Eukaryota; kingdom Metazoa; phylum Chordata; class Aves; order Pterocliformes; family Pteroclidae; genus Pterocles; species Pterocles gutturalis. Next base: position 25,348 of record NW_010145517.1, on the reverse strand, counting down.
AAGCCCAGATGGGTTTCCAGCAAGCGTCAGAGGCCGAGGGGCCCTGAGGAACCATGAACCTGCCTGGAGCAAAGCCCCACATACAGCACCTGCCCCGGAGGTCCCAGAGCACAGCACCCTCCATGCACACACACTGACCAAATACAAAACACACCATTATCTCCTCCATACATCTCATCTCTTTGAAAAGAAGAGGATTTCTCTTCTCTACATCACCCAGGCTGGCTCGGCACCAGCATCACCAAGAGCAAACTTCAGTTTCCAGCAGAGCCACGGCATTACCCACCCCAAACCGGTGGTCGGACGAGCAGGAGGAGATGTGCTTCGGGGGGGCTGCTATGGAACCCGTCCTCCTCAGAACCCGGCGCAGAACTCACCATTTCTTCCCGTCGATGTCGTGCTGCTGCACCGTGTAGCCAAAGTACGCGTCCTTAGAGCCAGCGATGATTTTGGGCCTCTTGGTGTCGATGTTGAAGGTGTCGCTGAACCCTGGGGAGAGACACGAAGGATCCCGTCAGCCCAGGGTGCTGAGACGGCAGGAGAAAAGGGTTTTTACTGTGGTCAGGGACTGAACAGGGCACCCCAAGAGCCTGCACAGTCCCCACCCATGGAGATATTCAAACCCCAGCTGGACACAACCCTGGACAACCTGCTCCAGGTGACCCTGCTTGAGCAGGGCTTGGACTAGGTGACCTCCAGAGGTGCCTCCAACCTCAGCATCCTGGGAATGCTGCTCCCCCAAACTGGATAATATGTCCCAGGAGGGTCCTACATGAAACAGGGGTGGGTTCACCCCATTGCAGCAGCTCCAGGGCACAGCATTCCCACAGCCAGCCAGGATGGAGAGGATGCTGTGGGACCCAAAGGACACCAGCCCCACCTCACCTGCAGCCTCCCAGCAGCACTGAGCCCAAGGAAGCAGCCGGCCCTGGGGCTGTGGCTTTAATCAGGTTCCTTTAGGGTTGAGAGGCTTCAGCTGCACAAGCTCTGGAGGGCAGCCCCCTTCCCCAGCCCACCCACAAAGGGTCTTCACCCCGGCAGGCACCCAGAGGCACCAAGGCTTTGCTCCTCCGGCTGTGGAGCAGCAGCTGCATGTGATGGAGATGGCCACCACCGTGTCCCCGTGGGGAGATGGCCATCACCACGTCCCCACACCCCGCAGTGGGGACCATGGGCTCGGGGTACATAGGAAATGTGTGGCCATGCCAGATGTGCCTGGTCTGGAGCCCATCATCCATCCCAGATGTCCCCATGGGCCACCTCCTGCCATCCCCAGGGGTTTCAAAGTACCAAAGAGCCAAACTTGGGATTCACTTTTCCCATGTGAGAGAAAGCTGGTGCTGCTGGGGGGTTTGCTAGGGAGAAGTGGCTCTGGAAGGGGATGTCCCCAGGGATGGATGCTGAGATGTGAATGGGCTGATTTTGGGGCTCAGTCCTCTCCCCAGGGTTCCTCTGGAGGATGTCCCTTCCCGCAGGACAGTCGGAGCAGGATCCTTGGCCATGGGGAATTGTGCCCGCAACCCTCCTGGGTGCATTCAATGGAGAAATCGGTTGGGGGCAAAGATCACCCCCAGGCGGAGGGAAGAGCTCTACCCATGCCGAGGGGCTCTGGTACTGCGGTGCCTCTATTCCTGGTGGCTGCAAAATGTTGCAGCCACCCATGTCCCATGTCCCACCGTCCACATCCCATCGCCAGGAGGTCCATGTCCCATCGCCAGGAGGTCCATGTCCCATTGCCAGCAGGTATCAGCCCAAAATATCCCGGTCTTTATCCGGGGACACATACACATTGGCATCATGTTCAAACCCTCCATGGGTGCAAACGCTGCATGGCTTCTACGGGGAGGCGGTTTTAATTTATTATTTTCCACGCAGGTTTGCCTAAGTGTAGAGGGGCATGGCCCCAGTTCCAGCAAAGAGCAACTGGATAGGAAACGGTGCTGCAGGGAGGGATATGAGATAACCAGGATATCCTGGCTCCTCGTTCGCCTTCGGGCAGAAAGTAGATGGGGTTGCAAATAAAAGATCCTGGCATCCCTAGGAAGGATGGCTTTAAAAGCAGCAGAGGGATCATGTTTGGTATTTATAGGGGTACAAAGGGGTTGTCAATAGGAGAGGCTGGGAATGCCGCTTCCCAGGCTGAACAATTCAGGATGGAAAGTGTTTTTATAGGTAGGAATGCTAGGGATAAACCTGATTTTTTGCAGTCATAGGAACAAATCTATGCCGTTGGCTCCACACACGCAGAAACGCGGAGTCTCGCCAAGGAGAGCTGAGGTAAGGAGCTTTCAAATCCTACAAAAAGAAATTCTAGAAAGGGGGGGGGGGGGGGATGAGAGCCAGCACATTTTTCGGTAGATTGACCTTATTTAACATTACAAAACAAATTAAAACCTCCTCTGAGTGAACCGTTACCCAGTGGAGATATGGAAGCTGGGACCCACCATCCAGAGGTGATGGGCAAGGGTAGGGGGGAGGTCTTGGGGAGCAGCAGGGAGGATGTAACAGGCTGTCTCCTGATTTTTGCATTCAGCAGGGCTTCTCTGATTTTGCACTGAGCAGAGGTTTTTGGGGAGCAGGAAGGCTGGGACAAGTTGGGGACCCCCACCCCATGGCTCCTTGCTTCAGGACCCCATGGTGCAGCTGTAGCCCCCTGCAAAAGGCAGCCAGGCTGGTCGGGAAAAGCAACACAAACCTCCAAATAAACAGCAGGAAAAGTGCAAAGGTCTCTGAACTGGGGGGAATGGGGAACTGATGCAAGGGGCTTGTGCTGCTCACCGTGCCAGAGCATCCCGCAGGCAGCAGGGACCAGGGAAGGTGATGGGACTGGAAAAGCAAAGTGATCTGGAAGAAAGTTTCTGGGCAATGGATGGCAGAGGGGAGGGATTTCAGAAAGCCAACAGATGTGGGTGCATTCGAGGCAGAAAGAAAAAAAAAACCATAATCGGAAGATATTTAAACTGGCTTAAAGTAATGGGAGCTCTTAGAGAGGTTGCCAAGGAGACTTAGAAACCCGAAGAACCCAGTCTCATTTTCTTGTCAGGAGTGACATCACTGTCATAAATAAGTGACCAAAAGCCACATGTTTTGCTTGCGATGCTGCCAAGGCAGGAAGCCTCAAATACCTCCTTTCCGAACTGCAGCTTCTGGCGAGTCCAAACTTTTGATTCTTGTCAGGTCAAATATTGCAAAGGATTAAAAAAAAAAAAAAAAAAAAAGATAAAACACATTTGGGAAACAATACTGGGAATAAAAGCCACCTTTCCTGCCAAAAAGAATAAAAATAAGTCCTCCCTGTAAGGGAAACCTCTGGGAGGGGGATGTTCTGGGGGACTCACTGCCGTCGATCTGCCTGTACCTCTTTTTTTTGACTGCAGGGAAAATGCACTCAATTTTTTTTAATTTATTTTTTTTTTAACTGCATCATGTAAACCCAGCCTGTTTTACTGGTCTCCAGCACTTTCACAGCTCAGGAAAGAGTTTCTGGAGAGAGGCCGAGCCAACACGGGGCACTGACATGATGGGGAGAAGCATCCCAGAGGCTGTGGCTGAGTCTGGTCCATGGGAACCCTCATCCTGATCTGCGTGAGCTCTTCTGCCGGATTCCCCGGGGCAATGGCAGCTTGTAGATCCTGTAGATACAGGGTTTGGGAGCACTACAGGTGACCCAAAGGAAAGAACACGAATGGGACACGAGAAGAGCACGTGCTGTGCCGGGCTCTTGCTTTCTTGCAGCGATGAGTGAGCGGCTAGCTGGAGGAGCCCAGGGGAAAGCTCACATCTGCCAAAAACCTGGAGCGTGCCGGGGTCAAGCAGCTCAGTCTGGCACTTTGAAACTTGCCTTGCTAGTCTGCTCCTGCTTCCTCTCCCGTTGCCCAAGCCCATGCAGGAGAGCTGAGCTCTGTGATGGGGCAGCGGGTCTGCAGACCCTGGCATCACCATTGCAGCTTCAGCATCACCCCTGCAGCCCTGGCATTGCCACTGCAGCCCTGGCATTGCCACTGCAGCCCCAGCATCCTCAGCATCCCTGGGGAATGCCACTGGCCTCCTGTGACCCCATCCCCACCACCACACGGGCTTTGGTGGCAACAGATGCTCCTCTGTAACCCATCTGCCACACACATTAGTATTTCTTTTCTTAGGACTGAAATATTTGGCTTGATTAGAAAATGTTTAAGCTTGAGATAGGGTATTTGGGCAAAAACTAGCAGATCCTGAGAAGGAGCAGGGTGGGACATGTCCTCATGCTTCCCTCCAGCTTTAATTCCCATCGAGCGCTTTTTACCGAGTGGGATGCTGAAAGCACCACATTCCTCTCCAGGTCGCTATCTCAAAGCCAGCGTTTGTCATCAGCTATTAGGAAACAAGCCGGGGTTTG
>NW_010145517.1:18770-20949 GCF_000699245.1 Pterocles gutturalis | reverse complement strand
CAGGTATAAGAAAAAAAGCGGGGGTGGGTGGGCTGCCGCAGCAGCGGATGGAGAGCCAGGGAATACTGAGGATGAACAGAGCATCAGTCATCGCCGGCTCGTGTCTTGTAACATTCCTGGTTACCCACAAAATCTCTGACAAACAGCCCTGGGGGCGGCAGCTACACAAGTACCTTGTGCTTCCATAATTCCAGCTTTCTGGCCCCCAAAAAGCCAGGGAGGAGCCGTTTGATGGCCACGTTTTGCAGCCCGAAGGAACGTGTTGATTATTCATTTGCAGCACATTCATTAGCAACAACGCAAACGGCATAGGGAATAAACAGCAGCAGGACTCTGAGCGCTCCCCTCCCAGGGAGACACCAGGAGAGCGATGCGGGGACCATGGTGGGGGGTTGGCTTCTCAGAGCCCCATGCAACTTGGTGGGGTCGGTTATTGGACCTTCCCTGGCCAAACCTTGGCTAGTGGATGGACAACCGGTTGGTGGGGAGATGGGGTCCCTAAGTCCTGCTGTTGGGGCTGTGAAGCCACTTAAAATTACCCACCATCAAAGTCCTTGGGAACCCACCTGGACAGTCCCAAACATGCCCCATGGATGGTTTTACCATTTGGTGACCCTTTGGGGAGGGAAGGAGCCACATATCTTCCCTGGAAAACCAAACCAGGGCAGGAAAACAGATGCATGGTTGGACCCAAGGGACGTTATCGCATCTCAGTACATCCTCCCTGGATGGGCTGGTGCAGAAGCACGGTGCTGGGGTCCCCAGTCCTGCAAGGAACCTGCTGGAGGGGGACTGGCATCTCCTGCCTCCTGCCTAGGCTCTGTTGCTGGTGACAAGCAATAACCCAGCAAGCACCGGGGACATCGCAGTGCCTCTGGGGACCCCAGCCTGTGGGATGATGTGGGAGCGGGGGCAGAGCCCGAGTGTGGGATGTTCCCCCGGGACCGCTGGAGAGAGCTGGTGGGGGGCTTCCACTGGGCAAAGCACTGAGGGTTTGCTCCAGGATGGCAAAAGGACTGTCCCCAAGGGTGCATGTCCCAGCCCAGCACCCTCAGCTCAGCCCAGGACCCCCAGGGGTGGGGGGATCCTGCCCATTGCACAAACTTTTTTTATCCCAGATGGCAAAATTCCAGCGTCAGTCCTCAGCATAATATATTGACCGGTGGCTACAACCCACCCTGGCATCCCGGTCCGGAGGCCACCATGGGGTGCTGGCAGCATTAACCCTTCCCTCCAAAACACGGGTCACATTTGCTGCAGCAGCACTGCCATCGCCGACCACCCCAGGCACAGTCAGAAACACCCGTGGGCAAAACCACCAACACTAGTGGGCAAAAACCCCTGTGGGCAGAAAATGCTCACGGGCAGGATTTCTGTTCAGCCCGAGGCGGAGATGCAATTTGCCACATTGCCCCAGCTACGCTCTGCAATAAATGTCATATCTCTAGGAGCTGCATCTCTTTAAGGGGAGCTCACCCCACGGACTCGGTCGCCCACGTAAGCAGCCGTCGGCCACGCTCGCCGCCGTTTTTTCAAGGCGCGGACACATGTTCCCTATTAAGCAAAGAAAGGCAGCTCCGCCGCGGCTGGCTTTAAAGGATCGAGCAACAGTGCAGTTAAAAAAGGGAAAAAAAAAAAATAAGAGAAGTTAAGAAAAACCCCACCCTGGCGTGCTTTTCCATCAGGATGTTTAGAACCGTTTGCAGGGGTAGAAGCGCTGCAGGCTGGCGGGAGGCTCCTGGTAGCAGGGAAAAGTTCTTTTTTTCCCCTTTGCAGCAGCGAGCCGTCCCAGGCTGGCTGCTCTGCGCCTGGGCTGCGTGCAGGAGGATGCCAGATGGAATTGCAGCAAAAAATGACTGCTGCTGGGGAGCCTCCTTCTGCAAAAAGTGAGTCTGAGCACGCCGGCGAGGGGCCAGAGAGAAGCAGACCCCCCCCTTGCACCCCTGGCAGGGCTCGTCCCGCATGCAGGGAACCGGACTGGGGGGAGCTGCAGGCTCCCCTCCTGAAACAAACGCCTGCCTAAATCCTCTCTTATTTAACCCCAAGAGATCTTCTTTTGCTCAGCCCCCTTGTGTGCAACGGGACAGACCACCTGTGGGTCACAAAAGTTAACTCTAAGTAAAAGGGTCTGGCTTGATTTTTGGGTGGGCTTTTTTTTTTTTTCCCCCAGCCATCTGAG
>NW_010145517.1:9173-18701 GCF_000699245.1 Pterocles gutturalis | reverse complement strand
AGACAAGGAGAGGGCCCAGGAGGACGCCGTGCTGCCCGCCTGCCTACCCCCTCACTCTGGGGAGCCCATCAAAAGCCCTCCCTCCTGCTCCCAGGAAGACTTTTCCAACAACCCTTATTAACCTTGGGCTTCCTCCAGCATCTTTCCTAAACAAGCAAAAATTATTCCCGGTTGTTTTTCCCCTTGTCTGGGGAACTGGGGTGGGTGTAGGAGGAGGACAGGGCACTTACCGGGCAGGAGGCAGAGGGAGCAGGCGAGGAGCATCCCGCTGGGGAGGTCCATGGGATCCCCGCCCCCCGGCCCCGAGCATCGGCGGGAGGCAGCCAGCCAGACTGGTAGCCTCGCTCGCAGAGCCCTTTCCTTATCCCCAGCCTTTCCCGGCTCCCTGACAGAAGGCGAGCATTGGGAGGGAGTGGGAGGGACGAGGGAAACTTGTAGGAGGTACAGCAAGGAGAGGACGGGAGAGGGGACAGCCTTCGCACGGCCATGGCACCCTTTAGGGATCGGCTTCCCAGCTGGGCTGGGACTGCTGGGGACATCAACCCCACGGCAGCACCCTGGTCTTCCTCCTGCAGCACCCTGCTGGGGTGCCCCAGGGCCCCCCTGCCCCGATGGGGGTTGGTGATGGAAAGTCTGCGGGGGGTCACTGAGGGTTGTGGGGTGTCACCTCTGCTGGGTGTCACCTCCACTCAGATGCCACCTGAGCTTGGACACTACATCGGCTCAGATGCCACCTCCAGCTGGGTACCACCTCCAGCTGGGTACTACCTCTGCTCAGACGTCACCTTCAGCTGGGTGCCATCTCTGCTCAGATGTCACCTCCAGCTGGGTGCCACCTCTGCTCGGGTACCACCTCTGCTCAGATGCCATCTCTGCTCAGGTGTCCCCTCCAGCTGGGTACCACCTCTGCTCAGGTGTCACCCCTACAGAGATGCCACCCCCGGGGTGGAAGGCAGTGGGGCCGGTACCCACGGCACGCAGAGGCTGCTGTGATGCTGCAGGCACCACGCTGTGCTGGGACACCCAGTCACACCATTTAATTCCCCCAGCACCTACCCAGGTGTGAGCACATCGTCACCGGCACGGGCACCCCAGAGCCTGGCTGGGATGCAAACGGCAAAGGAGCAGGAGGAAAACTGCTAATGAGCGTTCATCCCTGCTGCCAGGGCTGTCCTGGGGTGCAATGGGGTGCTCCTGCTGCACACAGCTCTTGGGCCAGTGTCCCCAGTGCCCCCCCCCAGCCACCACTGTCATTTAGGGACCCATCCAGGCTGGGCTACGCACTCGAAGCACATCAGCACCCCCAAGGCAGGACTTTCTCCCTCCATCCTGGGGACACCCTTCGGAGGAGGTGCCCAGAGGAATCTCCAGCAGGAGCTCAGCTCTGACTACAATGCGGGTTTGGGGCTGGACCAGACCACACAGCCCCGCTGCGGAGATAGGACCAGCCACCACCTTGCCACCACTTTTCCAAGTGGAAAGGACAAATCCAGTCTTTGGTTTGTTTTCAGACAGCAGACGCGACCCTGGAGGTCCCTCCCAGCCCAAGCCCCGCTTGCCAACGGGAGCATCTCCCCATGCAGCTGCCACCTGCATAGACCAAGCTCCACGAGACCAACCTCGCACCCAGAAGCGAAGCAAAGCCCGAGCGGTTTCCCCTCGGCAGCCACCGCCGTGGTGCCAGCTCTCCTCCCCTCCAAGCAGAAGGGCAAGCAAAGGTCCCTGATGGGGATTTTGTCCCTCTTCCCACCCAACTGGGAGCAAAGATCTTTTGAGACGGGTCCAAACGCCGATGCCTCTGTCTACCCCGTGTCTGTCAGACGGTTTGGGGTCTGCGGGAGGGAGATAAGCTCCACTCGAGACACTCTGGGATGAAAAAGAGTGTCTGTGAGCTCCTTTGTCTTTACATTCTCCCCTCTTCCCTCCTGAAAATAGACTTCTGGGGTCTGCAGGCGGGAGAGGACACATGTCTGGAAGGGAGATCAAAGCAGCAGTAGGATCCAAACCGGCGCAGAGATGCGGATGCTCTTCAGTTTGTTTGTACAGTGCTCCTTCCACCAGCAGAACAGCTATTTTCGGTTCTTAACTACGTTTCCCAGCTGGTTTTCCCCTGTATAACTCTGCAGGAAAAAACAGAATTTCGGGGGACAGCAACAGCTGAAGGGAACAAAATGCAGTTCTGGCTCAGTGAAAGTTAAAAAGGGATTTTTAGGGATTAAAAGGAAATATTCAAAAGCTTGGGCAGGAAATGCAGATGAGATTTAAAACAGAGTCACCAAAGCAGGGAGGGAGGGATGAAGGGGATGCTCGGAGCAGAGTCACAGCCGTGCTGCGCCGGCTCCCAGCCCAGGGCCGTGGCTGGGCTCTGCTTTTCTAAGGGGTTGTTTGGGAGCAGATGGCTGGAACCAGCTGGCTGGAAGGGTTACGGAGAAAATACGGGAAAAATAGCAGGGAAAGGGTCCTGGGCCCTGTGTTGTCTCTCCCTCCCCAACCAGAGCAAGCAGAGTCTCAAGCACAGCGTTTCAGAAGTTAAAAAACTAAAAAAAGTGAGTGGCAGCAGCTGCACCAACTCCCCGACCTGGAAACCAGCAGAAAGTGGGATTTACAGGGATCCGCTTTCCTGCTCCTGCCAAAGGACCGGCCTCGAGAGGTTTCTCTGCACCGGCCACGGGTTTTGTCCAGCAAAACAAAAGGGGAAACCCCGAGAGCTGCTTCGGTTTCGTGAGCGGTGCCCGTCAGACCCCTTCTGCTTCGTTTCTCTTCGGCGGTCGTCTGCAAGCAGCTTGCAAATCCCTGGGGGCTTCTCCTGAGACTAAACTGGACCCGACTGGGATGGCAGGGGAGCGGGGTCTTACTCAACTGATTTCCTGCAAATTCTTTTTTTTTTTTTTTTTAAACTCTATTTGACCACACAGTCGCTCCCGCGTCTGCAGATCCCTCCTCTGCCGCGTTATCAGTGCTCGCCCTCGGCCATCTGACCACGAGCGAGAAATGCCAAGAGTTCAAAGGAGAAGAGCTGCGCTGCGATAATATTGATGTAATACTTCCAAAATGTAAACAGCTGTGGGTGGAAGCGATGGATGGGAAAACAAAAAAACCCAAGGAAATAATTGTATTTCATCCCCTCGCGAAAAAAGTTGTTACGGGGACGTCCCGTGACATCCATCAAAAAAACTCAGCAGCAGGGCTCCTTAATGTCTATAAACCCTACAGAAGATAATTTTCCTGTATTCATCATCTGATATTAATCCTGTAAAAAGAAAAAAGCTGGGCGCATATTAAGAGCTGCCTTCCCAGTCCATTTTTGGATCCTGCTCCGATTTCAGCGCTGTTGCATCCAGCCCAGGCAGTGCTTTCCAAAAACAAACAAAAAAAATTCTGCCTGCAGCAACACAGAGCCGGGGAGACCCCTGCACCCTGCCACGGCGTGAAACACAAACTCAGGCAGCTGAAGGAGGGCTAGTATTATATTTTTTAATTTTTTTTCCCCCCCATCTCTCAGCTGAACCACAGCAAGGGGAGAGGTTTCGCACATGAGCATCACGGGGTGATGAGGACCGGCCGGAGCATCTCCAATAGAGACCAGTGCTGCTGCAAACAAACAGCCGGTCCCCGCGCAGGCTCTTGGAAGGGTGGTAGGAAAAGATTTGCTGCAAGCTCTGCCTGGCTCTCAGCGAGCCCTGGGGATGGTTTTTTTCATGTTGGGTTTTGCTGGGGGATGCGAAGGTTTGGGGGTGCTCAGAGTCAGGATGCTGCGATTTGCAGGTTCTTGCAGGATTCATCCCCATCAGTTAATTGTGCATCCCACCGTGCTGCAAAAAACAACCTGTTGAGAGTGCACCGAGCCAGCCAGGAATAAATTGGTGGAGAAAATGAGACACCAGTTTTCTCCTGAAAACAGAGCAAAGCAACAGCTTTTAGTGGGGAAGCTTCCGACCCTGAAACATCAGGCTCCCAAGACAAGTTTCTGCTAGCCACTCAGATATCAGAAATTTGTCACCAAAAAAAATTCCTATTTTCTCTGCAAGCCTGAGAGTTTCCAAGAAGAGTGTGAAGGTGCAAACGAAGGCTGGTGCACGCTGGAGATGATCCGAGCTCTGCAGGCAAACGCCGCTGGGATAAACCCAGCCCGTCCCTGCAGCAGGAGCAAAACCTGGGAGCTGGACCCTGCACCTGAGCCCTGGGCAAGGTTTTGCCCTCCCCTCCATCAGCATTTTCTGCAAATGCCAGCACAAGTCGGTAAAAAGCAAAGAACAGGCAGGAAGGGTTTCAACCCAGGCAGCAAGTTCATCTGGCTGCGGATCTGGTCAGGGAATTACACAAACCATTCCTGAGCCGTTCCCAAAGGGAAGGTCTCGTGTCTTCCTCAAATTAACAGCCTTGGATGGGCTTCTTACAAAAGCTGGCTAAGGAGAATATTGCACTGACCGTGCCCTCGCGGCTTGCGCGAGGATGACCCCAAGCTGCACGACAGGGCCAGGCAAGCCTTGGTGCAGCGTAGAAAATAGAACAGAAAATCCTGCAAGTCACCAACTTTCATTTCCATCCCTGCATCCCAGTCCCAGCTCCAGCTCTCACCCCGACACCTCCAAACCCCACCTGAGCTCATGCTCCCTGGCTGCCTGACCTTTCCTCTCCTATGTTTTGCAGTCATCCCAGCAGTTCACCATAGGTTTTCCCGTGTCTGCTCATTTTTTTCCAAATTTCATCCTTTCCCCGTGGCAGACGTCTCCACGAGCCTGACCTTTTGGAGAGTGTCATGTATTGGATGCTATTGCTGCGGGAGTTTTGGAAGACTTAAACTAGGATACAAGGAATGTAAACAGAGGCCAGGAATGAAAATAAAATCCCTAATTCACCAATATAAGCAGAGGAAGAGCCGACGGTGCTGTGCAGGGATTTAATCACGACCTGCCCCAGTGTGACGGTGCTGCGAGGGTCCGGGATGCTCCCGATGCTCCCAGGGGTGCTTCTCCCAGAGGTTCAGGGGAAGGATGGGTGCAGGCTGGGTGCTCAGGTCACACATCCCCCAGCTCAGGAGCACCAAACGCTGCCCAGCACCCGCAGCTGGGGTCAGGATTACACCCACGAGCAGCTCTGGCAAGGCAGGAAGGGAAAAGACAGCACAAAGCTGGACTGCCAGTGACAAGCTGGGGGGGTCTGGCATGCTCAGACCCCTGGGTGGGCACAGGAGGGTGCAAGTGGCTTTGTCACCTTTGGGTGATGGGGAACAGCTCGAAGCCGTCTGCCAGGAGAGCACGTGGTGCCGTCACGCCTGGCCACCGCTCAGCCCTGCTGAGCTCAGAGCTCTGGGAGTTGGTTGTCCAAAACAAACGCTGATGTAAACAGAAAGCCAGCCTCTCCCCGAGACCGGCCGCTCCACGCCGAGCCAGGAAACACGACATCCTCCAGAGCACAAGGCGAGGAAGGCGAGAGCATCCCCTGCCCTGCCAGCACAGCACCCAGGGGGAGCAACCCAGAGCTTTCCCACTTTGGGATGCTCCAGGGACGTTTCTGTGCCCCAGGGTTCTCCCCATCATTCGTGGTACCCAAAGGACAAGAGCAATGTCACAGCTGGCATCGCCCTGGGGACAGCCGGGTCTGGGGGAGACCAGAGAGGAGACTGGAGCCTGGGAAAGGAGGGGAAGATGCTGAGCTGGGACCCAGGGCACCCATGGGAGCAGAAAAATCCCAAGTTATGCTACAAGACCGATGTTCAGCACTTGCCTCCTTGCTGGTGCAGTTTGGGGTTCCTGCTCTCAGCATCCCATATTGGCTGAAGGCTCCATCCACCTGCACTCTCCATCCCTGGGGGCACAGACCCCCATCCACCCAGTTCTTAGGGGAACAAAGGAGGAGAAAAGCTCCAGAAACAACGTCAGGGGATAAACCACACACTGACCCAAGAAAAACTCCTCCAGACAAGTGGTGCGGCAGACACCCATTGGCTTTCTGGATTTTTTTTTTTTTTTCTCTCTAAAAAGAGGAAAGTAATTTAACCTCCGGAAAGCGGAGACTTGGCACCCCGGCTGTGTTTGGAAGAACTTTGGCCCTTAGCTCCCAAGGCTCAATTAGCATAAGCCGTATTTATCAGCCCTCCCCAAAACGCTGCTCTCCTCTTCTTCCATGCCACCGAGCTCCTGCTGGGGCCAAGCGCTTTCGGAGCTGGACCATGGCTCGGAGGTGCTGGGTTGAGGTATGTGGCAAAGCCCTGGACAATGACATTTTTGCAAAAATACATCCAAAATTCAATAGCAGAGATGTTCCTGGATGTCTTGGCAATCAGCTATAAACACCCACCTCCCAGCAGATGACTTTCCCCTCCAAACGCCACTTTCTGCAGGATGCTCAAGCCCTGCTAAAAGGCTCGCCGGAGCCCCAGGACCCGACAGCGAGGGCAGGGAGAGCCACAGCCTCCCCAGGGCTGAAGGGGGGTGAGGATGCAGCAGTGGCCATGGCTTCCCCCCAGATTTAAGCCCATTCCCTGGGTCCAAGGCTCCCCAGGTGTCCGGCGCTGCCGCAGTGACTTCACCCTTCAAGCAGCTTTCCCAAGCCGTATTTACAGACCGCTAACCGTAAAAGAAGTGTTTGCTACCGAGGAATTTCTTTGTTTACTTAGCCAGCATTATTTTTTTTCCTATTTATTTAGTCTCTCTCTGTTTATTTCTTACTTTGAAGGACAAACATCCACCCTGCCCGGATAATGAATTATTCGGTTGGATCCCCTGGGGCAAAGCTTCTGCTGAGTAACCTCAGTCTGAATTCCCCCCTGACCCCTGCCACTCGATGTCTAGACGAGTTGCCAGGTACCGCAGCATGGGCCGGATCCTGCTTGCACCTCTCCCATACACACAAAAACCAAACGGTTGGGGTTTTTCCCCCCTCTATAAGGGAGGCTCAAGTGTCCAGCATTGGCCAGATCCCTGAGCATCCGCAGTGCATCACCCCAGAGAGGTCCTGGGAAAGCCCTTGCAGCCCCAGCACTGAACTCTCTCTCAAACCAAGAAAAAGAAATTAAATTCCTCACCAACAAAACCAGAATATTTCCCCTGGGAAATTTTCCATTGAAAAAAAAAAAACAAAACCCAAAAAAAACCCAAAACCCCAAACCTCTTACGTAACTATTCTGAACTATCTCTTCGGAGTATGATTTTCTGTCCTGCCCCCCGGCAGCGCTGCTCACAGCTGCAGGGTCCTGCTCCCTCCCTTTGCCCGCACGGAGCGATTCCTCCCTGTATGGAGACAATCGCTGTGCAATAGGAATTCTGCTTTGGGATTGCTTTTTTCTTTTCCCATTGAAGCCTACCGAAGCGACATGCACAGCTAAGCCCTAAACACAAGTGGTAAAGGCATTGAAACCTTGATTCATCAGAGAAGATGCCAAACTGGCTGTGTGCAGCTGGCAGTCCATAAAAATCCCAACATCAGAGGAGAGCTTGATTAATACGCTGCTGAACTTCCAGGAGGGGAAAATATGCAACAGTCAGAGTAACTCTGGGCACAAAAATCTTTTGCGAAGGAGGAAGAAAAAAGGTTTTTCAAACCTGCTTTCCTCCCTGTTGTGGGAAAACCAGAGGCACGGCTGGGAGAAGGGTGCTGCATCCACCTCCCAGCACCATCTATCTCCTGGGCATCATCAGAATACACGATGAAGTTTGCGATCCAAAGCAGCAGCAGTGTCATGGCACAAGTCCCACCAGCTCTTGCCTCCACACCAGCTTCCAACCCACCCTGCAGACCAGTGGCATTGAAAAGCTGGTCCCAGCCCTCGCACAGCTTTTATTGGGAATTCCTGCTCCTCGGGATGCAGGTTAGGAATTGAATATTTTTGGGCCATTTCTCCAGAACAGTCCACTAGCAGAAAATAAGCATATTGCCCACTCCAAGACACAATTGGGTCATTGTAACAAGCCTTCATACTTTCACAAAACACTTTCTCCAAGCAGCTCAAATGCATTTCCAAACCAGAAATGCCACCGGGCAGCAAAATCCGATCCCAGCTCCCCATTCACCCGACTCCAAGGGCACTCAGTGCCGGCATTTTCTAGACAGCCCTCTCTAAAAAAAGGATGGATGAGCCATTTTTAGACTCTGGAGAGAGATGTAACACATTCCAGGTGTCTGGACAGCCCTCTGCTTTGCTGTCCGTGCTCTGGAAAGGCCATTACTGGCCGAGTGCTCCGGTGGAGGATGAGCGCCGCGGTCGCTGCCGTGCTGACACCGATGCCCAGCAGCTGGGAGCTGGTTGCATCCCTGTGCCGAGGTCCAGCCCGGGATATTGCCTCTGCCAGTGCATTTGCAGACTGACAGCAGACCCCTGCTGCCCTGTGATCCACCGCCTGCAGTAACTCAAGCATCCTCTGCTGGAGGGGTCATTCCAGCAGGGGTCTGGCAGCAGCCATCCTGCAATCCCAGAATGGTTTGGGTTGGAAGGGCCCTAAAAGCCCACCCAGTGCCACCCCCTGCCATGGGCAGGGACACCTCCCACCAGCCCAGGTTGCCCAAAGCCTCATCCAGCCTGGCCTTGAACCCCTCCAGGGATGGGGCATCCACAGCTTCTCTGGGCACCCTGGGCCACTGCCTCACCCCCCGCACAGGAAAACATTTCTTCCCAAGATCTCATCTCCATCTCCCCTCTTTCAGCTTCAAACCGTTCCCCCTCATCCTGTCCCTGCACCCCCTGATCCAGAGCCCCCCATCTCTCCTGTAGCCCCCTTGCAGCACTGGAAGGTGCTCAAAGGTCTCTCTTTCTTTCACTTTTTTTCCTGGGACAGAAAGCATCAACCTCACAGCATCATCTCTCTCACCCTGCACTGTTTATACCTTTGATACTAGAGTTAATGCAAAATTCCCTGCTCCTGCCAAAGAAGAATTGGAAAGTTGGATTTTTAAGCAAAGATCAGCCCAAAGAAGGTGCTTGCTTTGTTAATGAAATCTGAAGTTTTGCTCCAAAGATGAACGCCAGCACATTCTCAGATTTTTTTTTTTCTGTAAAAAAAAGATTGAAGACATTCTAAAACAAGCCAGCTCTTTATAGAGAGCACTGACCCTGCTTTCCACCGTCCCCTGGCTGCCTGCAACGGCCAGAGCAGCTTCTCTGCCATGGACCATTGTCTGCAGAGCTGGAAACACCAGCCCAGGGCATCCAACTAAGGGAACCGAGAAAAATGGGAAAAAAAGGAAAATGTGAAAGTGTTTAACGCTGCAGCCATCAGCAATATGCAATCTCAATGTCTAAGCAAGTGTCTCACATCTGGAGAACCATGCAAGAAACATTGTAGGCTAAGGAACCAATTCCCTCGAGGAGCAGGTGGGTTCTCCTCCTCCCTCTGGTCCCTAAAACCAGCCCAGAGACATCCCAGGGACAAGATCCAAAACCACCTTCACATCAGAGCCGCTCGCTCCTGCCTCTGTCTGGGGATTCACTGAAAGTTTAACTCCATCACTCCCTTAAAATCATATCACAGCATTGCTCGGGTTTTTTCCTTGTCCTTTCCTTGGA
Source organism: Pterocles gutturalis (assembly GCF_000699245.1). NCBI lineage: Eukaryota > Metazoa > Chordata > Aves > Pterocliformes > Pteroclidae > Pterocles > Pterocles gutturalis. The sequence continues at coordinate 9,199 of NW_010145517.1, read as the reverse complement.
TTCTGGCTCCCTCCACTTGCCATGAA
>NW_010145517.1:7616-9142 GCF_000699245.1 Pterocles gutturalis | reverse complement strand
GGTAAAGAGTCACCCCTTTGCCATAGCAGCTGCAGCGACGGAACCCCCACCCACGGCGGTCTGTACTAACGCTCCCTTAATTTTATTTTTTTTTTGCCTAGTTCAACCTCCCAAACTACAGTTTCCTCCATCTTCTCCCACCTCTTCCCACACATTATTTTACTACTATTATTTTTTTCCAAGTGTATCTTTATTATTTGTTTCCAAGTTGCATCATTATTATTTTCCAAGTTGCATCATTATTATTATTTTCCAAGCTCCAGCACATGCAGAAGCCCTACTTGCAGTGGCTACTGCGCCTTCCAAAGCCTCCACTGCCCGTTTTGGGGGTCACACCCCCAGGACCATCCCCAGCCGGGTGTCCCAGGAGCAGGGCCAGGAGGACAGGGAGTGATCAAGCGACTGTATTTCAGCAAGCAGGGATGAGTCAGTGGCACAGAAATGCCGGCTCATGGGGAAGGATGCAGCATCAGCAAGAAACCTGCCCTGGCTCGTAAGAGGAAAAAGATGTTTCACTGCCCAAACCAGCCTGGGACAGATTAGGAACAGAGGAAACTCCCTGCCAGCACGCAGCAGGGACGTGCCAGCGGCTGCAGCAGGGACGTGCCAGCAGCTGCAGTGGGCTGGCACCCGCTCGGGAGGACAGGGCAGGGATTAAATCCCCACCTTCCTGGTGCTTCGCCTGTTTTAAACCAAACCCCAGCCTCTCCTCCAGCAGACGGGGCTGGATGTCACCCCTCAGAGCAGCCCAGGCACCTGGAGCGCTGTTCCCCACTGGTAAAACCCCATCCTAAACCGTTTTGTGCGTCAGGATGAAATAAAAGCAAAGCAAACGGGCTATCCACTTCACATTTTCGGAGTTATGACAAATGAAAAATTATCCCAGATTTATACAGAGTGCAGCACTGTAATAAATGAGCATCTTCGTAAAGCAAAGAAACCTGTCAGGTTTTAAGGTCTTTCAGTGGACAAGCCAATTTTCTTCTTCCCTCTGCACACCACGTTTGTGATGGAGTCTCACGTACAGAGGCACCTCTTCCGACGTCGGGATGGAATCGAGCCCAGAGTGAAGTACAACCGAGTGCTCGTCTCACGGGGGTTGAGATTTCTGCCTACTCTGAAAAACAACTCGGGTTTCAAATTTAAAAAAGGATGTTATGTAATTTAACAGCAACTTCAGCAAATTTCATTTTTCCAGAGCCCTCAAAACCCCAGGAACCAGTGCCCACATCCACTTCCATCCACCCTCCTGGCTCCTTACGGCACATCCCAACTTCCTCTGCCTTCCATTTTCTCAGTAAAAAACTACATATATATATTTTTTTTTTTTTAAAGCTCTAAACATATTCTGGTGGTTACAGATTTTACTCAAAAACATCTCATAAACCTGGAGTTTTAATTATTTCTGTATCATTTGCTTTTAAAACCAGCCTTTCGCAGCAGGATGGGCTGACACCAAACGTAAGAATTCCCAAGTAACTCCTTTGCTTCCTTTTTTTAATTAAGGATGGAATACAAAAAGACAA
>NW_010145517.1:2712-7578 GCF_000699245.1 Pterocles gutturalis | reverse complement strand
ATTAAAGCAGACTGTCTCCTGCTCCCCCGTGGCTGCCCCCAGCCCTGCAGCACATCTCTGCTCCCTCCTGCCCCAGAGCCGGCAGAAGCTGTCCCGCTCCTCACTCGGGGAGGTTATATTTAGCACTTTAGGGGAAAAAAGAAAAAAAATACAATTTTGCAAACTGTAACTAGAAGAATATGTCATCTTGCAGACGTTTTCCTCCAGGCCAGACTGCTGGAAAAACACGTGTTACATGAGCTGCAGTGAGTGTGCAGGTGGTCAGGGCGAGGGAAGCCAGCCCCATGGCAAACGGACTTGTTTATTGTTTGGGGAAGGGGAAAAAAAGCCTGAAATGATGTCATGAAACCTCTGGACACTGCACTCTGTCTGCTCTAAAAATGCAGAGTGACTTGCTGAACCCTTTAAAGGTGATTTTTCCCAATTCCATCAGAATTGTATTGGGAGCATCACACGAATACTAGCCGGAGACCACACTGTGACTGGGACCAGTCTGGTCCTTGCTGGAGACAGCACACTCACCAGCTCCCAGCTCAGCAAGACCTCAGGGATGGGGGGATGCCCAGGCAGGGGCTGTGGGGACATTTCTTCCTGTTCCCCAGTGATCCCAGCACAGGACACCCCAGCAGCACCTGGACCACGCTCCGACAGCACGACCTGCATCCGTCAGACACAGCTGATGCCCAGGCACCCCAGATCCAGACCTATTCCAGTCCAGAAACCCTGCTATAGCCATCACCACAAGACCTCTCAACTGTAAAATTACTTCTCCAACTTTTTTTTCCATCCTTGTATCACGTAAAATAATCTCAGTTCATGTCGGCCAGTCTCTAGGACTCCTAAGCATGATGTATTGTTAATGCACGTCTAGAAGCAAAGCCGTTCCTTTCATTTGGTGTTATAGCCCGTGTTATGCTACATACTCACACCTGAAAACCATTTAGGGGAGCTCTAAATTATCGTTACTCTGCTGCTGTGCTAAGCAGGGTCTGCTGGAAAAATCAAACCAGAGCGGGCGGATCGGTTTCTCCCCTGCAGCACTTGGCAGCCTGTCCCAGGACCCCACTTCAGCTGCGGGGTTTTACAGCAGAGGAATCTTTTACGGTGTTTTCACTTCGCACACATGCGCACAGCCCCTTTTCATCACCTTTCAAAGCATTCAGTGGGTCTGGATCAAACACAAACCCCTTTGATCCAGCCCCATGGTTACCCAAGCTGCTCTGCCGCCCGACCCTCCCCATCCACCGCTGGGCTGGGCAGGAGGGATATAAAGCAAAGCTAGAACAGCCTAAAAAATAAATTTTGCAGATTTTTCTGGCATTTTGGTGGCTGCTCTAGACTCCCCAATACCACAAGTGAGCCTGGCAGCAGGGTTTTCTCATCCTCAAGGTGTTTTTTTCTTTCCCTTGCAAAGCTCTCCTAGCTCAGGGCAGGGATGAACGATGCGTGAAGGTAGTGGTGATCAAGGAACCAGCCTTTTCCTGAGCTCCTTGCAAAGGATGGCACAGGATTGAAGTCAATAATCCTTTTTCCATTCCCCGCAAGCGCTCTGGGCAGGGCAGGCAGGCTGTGCCCTGCACACCCTTCATCACACCGCTGCAGAGGGCGAAGCTGGTGAAGATTCAGGATTCACATCCCCATGCCAGGACCCGCCAACGGGATTACCAGGACACAGCCTCCCCAGCAGCGAGGACAACAACCCACTCAGCAGCACAACTGCCCCCAAAGCACTCGGGGACACCCCAGAGCCCCTAATTCCCACATTTTGTCATTTCAGCTCCTTCTGCTCTCTTCCTCCTCCATGCATGCACATTCACAGACGGACACAAACAGTATCCCTGTTAAAACTCCCAAGCTGGTTCACAGAAAAGTGTGCAATCCATAAAAAATGAGCTTGCTGGCTTCCCTAGCTGCTCTCCCCTGCCTGCTCCTCTGCTGGGGGACAACACCGGCTCGCTCTTACTCACAGGAAGGGAAATCATGGGAAGTCACCCAGTGGGCCATAGCATGTGCCCTCCTCCCACCCCAAAACCCCTGGGAGATGAGCCCAGCTAAAGGAAAGGGGATGTGCCACCTCCCGGGGCTCCTGGGTGTCCCCAGCCCTGCACCATGCCCCACCACAGAGCAAGGACACGGGCACGGTGTGGCCAAAGCTCGCCAGGCTCAGCCCTGCGGTCACGGGCACCATGGCAGGGGGACACACCAGCAAGGGTGGCACTGGGGGATTCTGCCCCACAGGTAGTGCTTGAGCCAGGAAAATAGAGATAAATGCTAATTCAGAGTAAGTCAAGAATGGAAATTAAGGCATTTCTCTACATGGAGAGATTTCCTACCTGAGAGATGAGCTGGGCATTTCCAGCAAGCAGCTGGGATGTTGGCAGCAGGAGCTGCAGCAGCCTGGCTTCATCAGAGGGTCAACAGCTCCCTTTCACCCTGCACGGAGCAAAGAGCATCCCCCATCCTCAGCAGCTGCAGAGCCCAGCACTCAGGACTGCTCACTCACTGTCACCGGGGCCACCTCTCCCAGGAGACACACACAGCAGCAGGTGCCACCAGCGTCACCAAGCACACAGTGGCTCACCACGCACCATCCCTGGCAAAGAGATACTGCCTCAGCATCCTTCATGCAGGGGCACGGATGCAGCCTGGGAAGACACCCACCCAGGTACGATGCTGAGCAGGAAGATTCTTTGTCTCTCCAGGACCCCACAGCTCCTTACAGCACCAACAAAACACTGCCCTGACTCCACCTTCAGCCCTTTTTAGCCAAGGCTGCTAATTAGCACTTCCAGCCTAATGAGCTCATTTATCTTTGAGCTCACGCTGGCAGCACCCTCCTGCTGCAGCCCCAAAACAGCACCAAGGTGCTGGGTGCACCCTCAGCATCCCTGGGGACATGGGGGACAGAGGGAGATGAAGCAGCCCAGGGCGTCAGAGGGGAGGACCCTGCCTGGTGTGTCCCCTGGGAGGGGACAGGATTTGGGGCCAGATGTGGCTCTGGCAGCTGCTGGGCTGGATCAGACCCAGCCAGGGCTGAACATGAGGGTGGCTGGAGCTGGGGACGTGTGCTCACACCTGACCCAAACCTCTCTGAGCTCTCCCACGGGCTCTCTCCTACCAGCAACCACAGCAGAAGGTGATGACAATAAGCAGGGAGGGAGAATCAGAGACAAAACCAGTACAAAGCGGCAGCAAGAGACCTTTTTGCAGCAGTATTTGGCCAGAGGTGTGCTGCACCCGGCCGTAAGTCACCCTGCAGAACTGGGCTCCCCATCACCAGCCCCAAACCCACCTTTCCAACAGGACCCCGCTGACGTTTGCCAGAAAATGAACCCAGGGCTGCACAAAATGTGTGCAGCCTGTGCAGGCAGGCTGTGAGCGCTTCTGGCACCGGGGAAGCGTCAAACAGCCTCTTAAAAAATAAGTCCTTTAGAAAATAAACATAGCTGCCAGCAATGATGCTCAGAAATTTTTATTTTTGGGGTGTGAAGTATTGCTGAGCCAATGTGCCCAGAGCGCTGCAGAAACCCCGCGCCTGCCCTGAGTTGGCAGCAGCTTCCACGCTCTGTCTGGGTAAACTGAGGCACGGGAGGGCGCAGACGGCCCCCCAGCATCCCCCATCACCGCCAGCCTCGGGGTCAGTGATTACCCCCTGTGAAATCCAGCCGGGCTCTGGCAGAGCTGGCAAAGCTGCTGGTCACCGGGATCACACCCCACCAGGCCAGTTCCTCAGTCACGCTCTGAGGCTTTCCCAGCCAGCGCTGGGTTTGCTTTTATTTATTTTGCTCAAAAATATTTGTAAAAAGCTCTGGGAACATAAACGGCTCTATAGCCACGGTGCCGGGCACACGGCTCTGGTTGACAGCACGGTGCATGGTGCGTCGTGAGCATCGCGTGCTGTCCTGTCCCACGGGATCCTGTCACAGTCCCGTGTCCCTGCTGCCAGGGTGCTGTCCCCTGCACGGGCTGAGCACCCCATCCGATGAGCACGTGAGCTTTGATGCTGCCAGCCCTGACCTCCTGCAGCTAAAATAAGGGGTGATGGGGGAGAGGGCTGTGCATTTTGATAAAAATATATCATTATTTCATGGCTTTGGTGGAAATTTTGGTGGCTTTGTGTGCCTGCTGTCACCCCTGGTGACATGCCGTGGGGTTTGGCGCAGCCCCAGCCCAGCACCCCGCTGGGGCACCGGCACAGGTTTCGGCTGATGTGGGGTGCCTGAGCCCAGTGGGGTTTGGGGTGCACTGGGTGGGCTGGTTGGGGTGGGGGCAACGCAGGGAGACCCTGGGGGGGCAGCGATCACCCCCCCAAGGGTGCCTGGGTCCAGCCTGACCCCCCACTGCTCAGACAGCCAGTGCCCGATGTGGATTTCAGTTTCAATGGAGCCCAGATTTCAGGCGGCACCAAATCACATCTGCTGGGGAAAAGGAGATGCTGAATTTGGAAACCCGGAGGATGCGGTGGCAGATCAGCGAGCGGCCGGAGGTGGGAGCTCTCCGTGCAGCACAGAGGGCATGGAAACAGGACTGCATTTGAAGCAGAGCATCCTGGCCGGAGCCCAAGCTGAGGTCGTTGCTTGCGGGACGTGACCACCCTTTCCCCGCAGTGCTGCCCGGCCGCAGGCAGCTCGTCCCTTGCTGCGGCCGGGGCCTCTGGCTGGGAGGACGACTGTGCGGGGCTTTTGCATCACACATCCGATGCTCCAGCGCTGCCGCAGCCACCGACCAACACATCTGGAATATGCTATATGTTGCATTTAGCTCTTTATCTCTCCACAACACACCAACCCAAACTCTGTCGTGCCGGCTGTTTTTCTCTCTGTCATCCTCTGCCGCGCATTTCCCTCCCGTCACGTGCTATCAAAT
>NW_010145517.1:0-2613 GCF_000699245.1 Pterocles gutturalis | reverse complement strand
TATGGCAAGAGCTGGCTCGGAACAGGCGCTATGTAAACAACAAGCCACAAGAAGGGGCTGGATTGGACTCGCTGGTGCTGAGAGGCTCCCTCTCGCTTGGCTTTTCTTGGGAATAGCTTTTTCCCACTCGTGAGAAGAGGGCTCTCCTCCCAGCCAGCCGTTGGAGGCTGCCAGCACCCTCGCCGGGGAGGTGAGCGAGGAAGGCTCTCCCTCATCCTTGCTGGAGGAAACAGCAGTTTCTCACGGGGGTGAGAAGATGACGGGTGCCAGGAGGACGGCCCAGGACCCTCCGCTCCCAGCTGGTGCAGAGCAGCACCAGACCCCGGCGCTGGCTCAGTTCAGCCGAGCTGGGCTCCTCCCCAAAACTTGAACTTCAACCAAACCTTTCCCTTCCCGGGGTCATTGCTACCAGTCTTGGTGGTTGCCTGGGGATTGGGGACCAAGGGGTGGGAAACTCAGCTCCCCCCTCCATCTCCCGTGCCGTTAGAAGGGATTTTCCACCGGGAGGAGCTGCCATGTCTCTCTGATTCCCTTCGCATGTTGGAGCTCAATTGCGTTTTCATTTGTGCGCCACATTCAATTCATACTTGAAATGAGTGGAAACGGCTCCAAGTTCCCCTCCTAGTTCCCTGAGCAGAACGGGACCTTCTCCAGGACTAATCCGAACCAGATGAGTGCTGCGGAGGGGAAGAGCAAGGGGACTCAGTATAAAAGAGAGATGTTTGTTCTTGCTAACTGTATTTTTAAATGGAAACATCTCGCTTTCAAGTCGAAGAGCTTGGGTTTTCAGCGCAGTCCAAGTGCCAGGTTCTACCAAGTATTGTTATTCCAGATGAACTTTCATCAAAGCAGATGAAAGGCCCGTCCCTGGACTTCTCTATAAATTATCTGGTATGAAATCCAAACGTTAACCTCCGTATCATTCACAGCTGCAGTGACTCTGGGGATAATCCAGGACAATTTGCCATGCACAGGCTGTATGGAGTATCCAGGCTCTATTTATTTTAGCCAGCGCAAACAACGTGCTCAGCTTCGGCCACCCAACTACACCAGTCCAGCGACAGGAGCATCTCTGAGAACTGCAACTCATTTTTGATGAGGCAAAAAACCAGATCTTTCCTTAAGAATCGAATATTTGCTAAGGGAAGATCCCATATCCTGTATTTCGAGGGGACTGGCATTGCTGAGGAAGAGCATGGACCTGGAAGACACAAAGACTTGTTCCACCTGGATCTGGGGCAGCTGGTGCTCATGGCAGCATTGGGACCTTCATCTCTGATGGCAGCATCAGGACCACCACCTCCAGCACCAGCAGCCGTCACAGGCTTGCTGCAAGCATCTCGGCCGGCTCCATTAATGAATCATAGAATCATAGAATCACAGAATGGTTTGGGTTGGAAGGGACCTTAAAGATCATCAAGTTCCAACCCCCTGCCACGGGCAGGGACCCCTCCCACCAGCCCAGGGTGCCCAAAGCCTCATCCAGCCTGGCCTTGAACCCCTCCAGGGATGGGGCATCCACAACTTCCCTGGGCAACCTGGGCCAGTGTCTTACCACCCTCATAGTGAAAATTTTCTTCCTAATGTCTAGTCTAAATTTACCCTCTTTTAGCTTATACCCATTACCCCTTGTCCTCTCACTCCACTCCCTGATAAAGAGTGCCTCCCCATCTCTCCTGTAGCCCCCTCCAGGTACTGGCAGGCTGCTATTAAGTCTCCTCGGAGCCTTCTCTTCTCAAGGCTGAACACCCCCAATCATCTCCTGAGCAGAGCTCTCTGGTGACACAGTAATTATGTGTGACAGCGTGGCTTCGTTATTATTCTCATATGGCCACAGCCTGGTGCAATAGAGATGGCTCTTTCCAAGAGTTCCACCAAACGAAGGGCTAAACTCCTCCGTGGTGTAAGCAGGTCAGTTCAGAGCTTGCCCCAGAGCTAAGCCTGGCTCAAGCAAGCCAAGTCGTGAGTAATGGCTTGATGAAGACTCGCCAGACTCAGGATTTGGGATGGGTTTGGCAAGATTTCCCTCGGGAGCTTTCCCTGCACAAGGCGATGGATTGCACTGAGGACAGACTGCAGCGTCACACGTCCCCGATCTCCGGGACACCAGCAGCATCCCGCAGCCCTGCCCGCGCGTGCCCCACGCTGCACAGCCAGCAGGCAGGCTTGGATTTTCCCCACGCCTCGCTCTAATTGCTTGCATCCACCCCGGCAGCAGCTCCTTCCTCCCTCGGCAGCACCAGTAAATCAACACGCGGAGAAACGGGGAGGTGGGCTGAGCCGCCCGGCAGGGAGGATGGAACGCAGCCATGCTCCGCGCGTGGGCTCCAGATGCTGCGAGGTGGGAGATGGGGGGGGCTCAGGGAACCCCCAGCCTGGTTTTGGAAAGGCTTTTATTAATGAGCCCAGCTCAGGCGCCTGAGAATCCGTCTGCCCGAGTTTGCTGTGCTGCAGCGGTGGCAATGGGCTTTTGCTTGTCCCCAGGGATGTGCACTGCCACATGCCCCGCCCCGGCAGTGTCCCTGGGGTCCCCCAGTGTCCTCCATCCTGTCCCCACACCATCCTTGCAGACAGCGTCTGCTCACAAGCTCGCAAGCTTCCCATCACCATAAA
>NW_010145516.1:23520-38435 GCF_000699245.1 Pterocles gutturalis | reverse complement strand
TATTTGTATATTATTATTACTATAATTATTATCATTATTATTAACATTATTAGTATCATTATTATTTTCAATTTTATTGTAGTTTAGTTATTAAATTGTTCTTATTTCAACTCATGACCCTCTTTTCCCTTTACCCCTTTAATTCTCTCCCCTGTCCCTGTGAGTGGGGATGGTGAGTAAGTGGCTCTGTGGTGTTTGTTGCCAGTCAGGTCAAACCATGACAATTTCATAAATCAAAATCTGTGTAAATTTTTCTTCATTACATAGAGAGTATTTGTGCTGAGTGATTTCAGAAAAGAGGTATCGAATTATTTCAGGAAAGGGAACCTTTCTGGGTTTTGGACTGTCTCCCACCTACCAGCAGTGGGGACTTGGTTAAGACGTGGTCCAGCCTCTCACAGCCTCTGGGCCCTTCCTAGTAAGTTGCACCAGCACAGATTGTTGTGTTAGTACTGTAATGACTCTATTTTGGGTCCAAAGTATCTTTTTTTTTCACTTTTTCTGTGCTGTTTGTGCTTTGATTATTTAAATTTGAGTCCTCTGACTTAAATGTAGGTCTGTCTGCTGAAGTGACCCAGGGGTCATGAAAGCTAGTCCTGAAAGCCACCTGTATTTGTGGGTGAAATGTAATAATTACTGAAGTGAAGATAGTGCTAGCTGAACATAAACCCCATCCTAAATTTTATTGCTGTCCTGCCATGGGCACAAGCTTCTTAAGACATACACTACTGGTCTAGCAAGACTTTTACTTGTGCCAGCAAATGTGTATTAGGAGCTGGGAGGAAAGCCAGTAACCCCTGCATCGTGGGGAACGTCTCCACAGAGAGAAGGTGAGAGTTGAGGTGCTATGTGAATTTCATTTCTGCGAATTTGTGTCCCACCTTTTAAAATATATATAACAACTGCATGGTCTATTTTCAGAGTAGTAAAGTATACTATGCATGCTCTGTGACCATACTTTATTAAAAATGAAAAAAAAATCTCAATTGGAAACAATCTGATCCAAACCTACCTGTCCTTGACTTGAACCTATTTAAGCCACTAACTGAAATCAGGGCCAATACCCTGGGAGTGAACTGTTGGGCAAAGCGAAAAAGTGAATGAAGAGCCACCTGCCAGCCAAGCACAATCTCACTGTGGCAGAGAAGCCCTTTGACACTTCTGAGGGGCCAGGTCCATGCTCGTCAGATGAGGCAGTCATTTACTGTGCAAATTCAAGATATCAAGCAAAATGCCTCTGCACTGGTCACCCAGCTTGGTGCATTTTGTTTGCAGTGGCAGGAAGCTTTGTGTATGTGGCAAGCAATTATGTCTCAGCTGACAAATGCCAACCCAGTCACTTGATAGTGTGAGCCTGTGCCCCTAGACTAGTGCTTCAATGTAAAAGGAATAGCGGTTAGAAATCAGGTGAGTTCCCGCAAACAAAATTAAAAAATCCCAAACAAACAAAACCAACCAAACAAACAAAACCTGCAAAGTCCTCAAATATATACATTTCCCTGTTTCAGCTTCCTGTGCTATTGAGCAGCTCTCCATAGAGAGCCATGGAAAAGGAGACAAGAAAAAAACTTTGGAAAAAGAGAAGATGGGCAGCAAAGAACAAATGGAAAAGGTTTGTCAAGGTTTTCAGACGTACTTGATTTGTACTTTTGGCACTACACTAAGTCCAGATCAAAGCTGAGCTTTGGTTCTTCATTCCACTTGCATTTAAATCCTCTGGTAGGGAAGGAATTGCTGGCAATGTCCTCAGAAACACCCCTCCTGCTTTTTGGTGCTCTCAACTCTCCCTCCTGGGTGACTTAGCGAGGCTACTGAAGCTTAGGAGCATTTGGATTTGGAGCATAGGTCCCCATTAGGCACCCAGAAGGAGCCTGGAAGTCTCTGGAAGGGTTTTTTTGGTCCAGGCCACTTTCTTTTTCAAGAGCCTCAAATCACTCTGCTGAGTGACTGTTAAGAAAGCAGGCGAGAGACACACACCCCTTTCATATTTGACTTCAGCGCAGACATCCATCTGTTATGCTGGCTTTTGGAACAGAGCATGTTCAGTAGCACTAAGGGAGCTGTGCATTTTGGAAAGTGCAGGTTTGCTTTTCTATTTTTAGCATCCTCTTTAAGGATGTGTTGTTTGATCTGAAGCATTTCAGTGCCTAGTATCCCTTCCCTATTGATAAGCTGCCAGTCTCATGGCTTGGAGCAATGCTTCGATAAAACTTCACTGACATATTAGCTGCTTTTATAGCTGATAACCTTGGGGCACTTTCAAAACTCATGTTATAAAGTATAATGCATCAGCACAAGGCATCAAATGTGCAGTTTCAGGGCAAGGGGTCCCCTTGGCTGTAAGCCTAGGGGCAGGTATCCAGAAACAAAGCAGTTACTGATGTCAGCTGAGCTTGAGTGGGGCGAACTTTCATTTGTGTGTGTCTGTTTGGTTTCCCACTAGAGACAGTGGGCATTTTGGGGACACAGGGCAGTAGAGCAGAGAGGAAAGGTGAAACTGAAGACTCACACGATGCCAGTTATCATCTTGATGATGACCCTGATGGTTGTACCTTCTGTCCTCTCAAATGGAAGTGGGCTCAGCCCACCAGAAGCAGAGAAAAAAACCCATTGAAGGCAATTATGCCAGAAAAGTGGAAGAGCTCTACTTTCCTTTAGCCAAGCCTGTGACAAGCCAGGCTCTTGCTTTGAGCAGCTGAATTACAACAGGCTTTATAGTGTGTTGTGGGATGGCTGCTGGAGAACTTAGACTGAACCCTTAGCTCTGTTCTTTGTCCTTCAGCAAGTCACAGGAGTGGATTGTTCTGTCTCATTTTGAGCAGCTGAGTTACTGAGCACTGCTGACTACACAAGGATGCTTGGGGGGGGCAGTGAGGCAACATCTCTGCTTTTTGTGCCTTGAGTACCTGACCTTAAGCATGTATGATCAAAGATTCCCAGTTTAATTCAAGTTAATACAGCCTTTGGAATCTTATAGTGAGTAAAATTACAGTTATAGGAATGGAAAGCATAGGCACTTGAAAACGATATATAATCAGGTATCAAATTCTCATTTGAAAGATATAAATCTTTGGGAAAATAACATATCTTTTTTATTAAAGGAACATTGTCAAGCATCATCCTGATACTATATTTAGCTTTTAAATTAAGTGTGTTCTGAGATCTTAATTTGCTGAGTGATCTGAGCATCTTGTCTGCAGCACAGTGGCAGTAAGTGCTCTGTGAAGAGCTTCAGGATCTGTGGACTGATGTCTGTGTAATGCTGGGGAGGGGCTCCGGAGCTGCAGTGCCCTTGGGGTGAAATATTTATCTGCTTTTAAGTTAAGTCGTGGTCCACAATCTCTCTTCCATCCTTCACTTTCTGGAGTGGAGAAGTTATGAAGAAGCTTTTAGTGCTTGTATTTGTAAATACTTAAATGTTCAGGCATAGAGACTTATGGTTCTTTGTGTGGTTTGGAGCACTGTGTAACATCCTTTCTGTTTCAGGAAAGAGAGGCTTCAGCAAAATGGACCTATTCAACCTACTGAGTAAGAAATATCCTAGAGGTGAGATGAAGGGAATAGGTGTGTGGAGGATATGCATCTTCTTTTTACCTTGTGGATGTGGCAGTCAGGCAGGGGAATGAGCCTTTTCAGACATAGTTCTGCAGTGACTGTTGGGTACTCAAGAGCGTGTCTGCGAATATACAGACCATGCACTGAGTGGTGGCAGAGGGGTGGGAGTAAGGTGAAAGCCTCTTGGCATGAGGGTACCTGTAGCCAGTTGTGAACCACTGCACAGCTGTTAATATGTGCTGCTCCGTGCCCTGCATGGCACTGTCAGCAGGACAGCTTTTTCATAAAAAAAGGAGGCATCTGTTAAACAGACACATTTCTGAAACTGTAGGGCATAATTTCCTGAACTCCTTGTGTATTTTAACTTCTGGGTGTAGGGTATAACCTGGGCTCACAGCTGCACCATTGGCTATGAGAGGTGTATCTTCACAGTGGACATGGTGCACCTCTGGCTGAGCTAAAGGAGACAGGTCTGACGTGTTTTAGCTGGCACATAGTCACTGTTTTCCTTTTCTGACAGGAAATTATCAGGGTGGAGAAAAGGGTGAAGAGGAACACCTAACATATGAAGAAATTCTTAAGCTGCCATTGAGTCACTAGGTATAAATGCCTGTATTTCATGGGCTACGTCTCAGTTCTGAATAGGGCAAAGAAAGCGTGAGCTGTCCTTGTGTTTTGCCATGAACCCAGCTGCTTGCATCCAGCTTGGCTCTTACAGGCTGTAGCGCTGGTGGCCGGCTGAATGCTGCCAGAGCGAGACTGTGAAGCTTTCTGTAAGACTGTCCTGTATCTTGGGTGTAAATACATGTTGCATGGTGCAGAAAGGACCAAAACATGGCACCAAGTCAGCCTCTGGGTAGATGGCGCAGACCCCCCAGCCGGAGCTGCAGCCTTTGGAGCGTTTGTACAGTCAGCCTCTACACGGTCGCCGAGGTCAGCTGCTCCGGGGCCAGCGCAGCCAGCACCAGACCCACGGCTCTCGAGGTGCAGGTGGGGGGTCGGGAGTTTCCTTCCACAGGGAAATACCGGGAGAGGGAGTGACCCGACTCCAGCCGCCAGCTCTCACGAGAGAGGCTGACGCGCTGTGGGCGCTGCCAGGGCAACGGTGACCGCACCCCGTCCTTAAAATCTGCCTCAGAGGCAAGCAGCGCGGGGGACACCCGCAGCACGCGGCGGCAGCAGAGGGACAGCTGGCGTGGCGGAACTCTGCCGGGTCCCGGAGCGAGGGGCGCTCGCTGCCACTGCCCCTGGCGGCACAATGGTGACCGCTGCACGCCGAGCAGCTCCGGCAGGGGCTGTGCACCACCCACCCTGGAGGTGAGCGATGCCTGCGCCCAGACCGAGCTGGGAAGGGAGAGGTGGCTGTGCAGACCTGGTCTGGGGTGTGTGCTTTAGCTTTTCTCCTGGAGTAGAGGAGGGTGGCAAACCAAACTGTACAAGGTGTGCCCAGGTGCAGGACCTCCTGCGACAGGTGGCTGAGCTGCAGGAGGCGGTCAAAGGCTGCGTAGTATCAGGGAGGCAGAAATGGAGATAGAGAGCAGCCTGCACTGAACCCGCAGCCTGGGGCCAAATGGCCCCATGTACCTCCGCCAGCACACCCGGCTAAAGCAGAAGGCAATGGTGGGGAGAAATGGCAAGTTGCCAGAACAAAGACCAACAGGAGGAAGAAAACTCCCTCAAAGCCTGAGGTGCCGCTGCAGAAGTGCTTCACAGCCCGGCAGGCAGTGGAGGAAAAATAATCTGTTGCAGGTAAATCCTTAGAGGAGAGAGTAAGGCAGCCAGAGCAGCTGCCGGTTGCGTAACAACTTCCACAACTAAGAAAAAGCGACGGGTGATAGTGGTGGGTGACTCCCTTCTGAGGGGTACGGAGGCAGCCATCGATCGTCCTAACCCGCTATCTAGAGAGGTCTGCTGCCTACCAGGGTCTCGCATCAGGGATGTGACAGAGAAGTTGTCGGACTTTGTACAACCTACTGACTACTATCTGCTGCTGCTGTTTCATGTAGGACCCAGTGACATAGCTGCAAGCAGTCTGAAAGGGTATAAAGAGGGACTACAGAGCATTGGGAGCAGCAGTGAAGGACTTGGGAGCACAGGTAGTCTTTTCAGCAATCCTCCTGGCTAAGGGGAAGGGGAGGGAAAGGGATGACAAAACTGAGAAAATCAATAGGTGCTTGAGGGAGTGGTGTCACGGGCAGGGCTTTGGCTATTTATACTATGGGACCAACTTTGAGAAATCTGGTCTTCTGGGGAGGATACATGCTCGCATTGGAGATTCAGGAGAAATTAAGAGAAACAAACACAAAGTGACAAGCTTTCCAACTTAGTCAGGAGGGCTTTAAACTAGAGTTGCCAGGGGAGGGAATCCTAAATCTATCCCACCTCAAGGCCAATGACAGTAATGGATGCCCTGGGCCTGGAGTAGGATCACAGGCCAGGAAAAAAGCACCTCAAGTGCAGGACAAGGGAACCCCAATTTGGAATCCAGCCACAACAGGGGCCCAACTTAAATGCCTGTATACTAACACATGGAGCATGGGGAAAAAGCACAAAGAGTTATAGACATCCACGTACAGGACTGTGATGTCATTGGCATCACCAAAATGTGGGGGGATGGCTCTCATGACTGGAACTTAGGAATAAATGGGTATAAACTCTTTAGGAAAGACAGGCAGGGGAGAAGGGGAGGGGGTGTTGCCCTCTATGTCAGAGACCAGCTGGAGTGCATGGAGCTCCACCTGGGGATGGATGAGGAGCTGCCAGAGAGCTTATGGCTCAGGGTTAAAGGGGAGGCAGGGAAGGAGATGTTGTAGCAGGGGTCTCCTACAGGCCTCCAAGCACAGGAGCAGTGCATCCCAAGAAAGAGGAAGACAGGCAAGAATGCCGGGAGGCCTCCATGGATAAAAAAGGAGCTCCTGGACTTACTCAGGTGCAAAAAGAAAATATATAGGGAGTGGAAGCAAGAATGGGTTAGCTGGGAGGTATACAAAGAGGCTGTCTGAGCAGAGGACCCAGCAGTCCCTGAGGTGGTACCCCTAAGGTCCAGTGACTATGGCTGGTAGATGGGTGGCTGTGATGTGCAGTGGAGTGATTTCATAGAATCATAGAATGGTTTGGGTTGGAAGGGACCTTAGAGATATCTAGTTCCAACCCCCCAGCTATGGACAGGGACACCTCCCACTAGCCCAGGTTGCTCAAAGCCTCATCCAGCCTGGCCTTGAACACCTCCAGGGATGGGGCATCCACAGCTTCTCTGGGCAACCTGTTCCAGTGTCTCACCACCCTCACAGTAAAGAATTTCTTTCTAATATCTAGTCTAAATCTGCCCCCTTCCAATTTAATCCATTACCCCTCGTCTTGTTACTGCATGCCCTTGTAAAAGGTCCCTCCCCATCTCTCCTGTAGCCCTTTTCAGGTACTGGAAGGCCACTATAAGGTCCCCCTGGAGCCTTCTCTTCTCCCGGCTGAACAACCCCAACTCTCTCAGCCTGTCCTCATAGGGGAGGTGTTCCAGCCCTCTGACCATTTTTGTGGCCCTCCTCTGGACTCCTTCCAACAGCTCAACATCCTTCTTGCATTGGGGGGCCCAGACCTGGATGCAGTACTCCCAGTGGGATCTCACAGGAGCAGAGTAGAAGGGCAGAATCACCTCCCTCGACCTGCTGGCCGCACTTCTTTTCATGCAGCCCAGGATATGGTTGGCCTTCAGGGCTGCAAGTGCGCATTGCCTGCTCATGTTCAGTTTCTCATCTACCGACACCCCCAAATCCTCCTCCTCAGGGCTGCTCTCAAGCCATTCTCCACCCAGCTTGTATTTGTGTTTGGGATTGCCTCAACCCATGTGCAGGACCTTGCATTTGGCTTTGTTGAAGTTCATGAGGTTTGCATGGGCCCACCCCTCAGGCCTGTCCAGGTCCCTCTGGATGGCATCCCTTCCCTGTAGCACATTGATTGCAGTTTAGAGCAGCTTGGCAAACAAAAAGTGCTTCCTGGGAAGGTCTGTACCTAACATTTAAGGACCAGTTGCTCTGATTATTTAGTGCTTTGGGAAAAGCCTAACGGGCAGGAGACAAACCAACATGGACTCATCAGCAGCTGACCCAGTCTTGACACAATCAGTGTTGGTGTTGTGCCAGGCAAAGGACAGGAAGGCTACCTCACTCCTTACTTTGCTTCTCAGCATCCACTTTACTTAATAGCCTGCTAAAAATAATTTGTTTACTCTGTCTTCTGCATCCAGGAGTGTAGCCCTTGTAAATCTTACTTTCCTGTCTTGTTACTCTGTTATGGTGTTTATGTTAGGGCAAGGCAATGGAGAACTGCCTTGAGTTCTCCTGGTTTAATTTCTTCGTCCCTCCTCCTTCTCTTTGCATTTCTTTGTGTAGAGCACTGGGAAATCTGTAATGAAGTAATGGAGACATGGCAGGAAAAATAAAACCTTTTTGGTGAGGTGAGGCAGGATTTATCAAAGGCATCTAAAAATCTCTGTGAGGAAGAGTTGCCATCAGGTAGTGAAGGGAGGAAATGTGTACGCAGCAGAAGCTCTGAAGCAATGTTTCTTTTTCCTTGTGCAGAGACAGAAGAGTCCTAGGAGAGCTGAGGATCACCTGCTCCATTGGGAATGGCTGGTACAGACCGTGTGGCATCACTTCTGTGCCAGATACCAGCATGTTAACTTGCACACAGAGCTGGGCAAAGCATGTTCAAGCAGGAGGTGGGTGCTGTGTCCTAGCTGTTTACCCCAGATGAATTAACTCTTCTCCCCAGAGCTACCAGACAGTTTTTGTTGCCTTTCTTCAAAGAGCAGTTGGCGCTTAGCTGCTGTTAGTAATTGGAGCCTTTCCTCCCAACCTAGGGAAGAGCATGGCATCAGTTTGCTTGCCAGATCACTACTTGACCATAGTCAAGCTGGGATGCGGATTCCCTTTGCTCCAAGATGCCCAAGTGCATTTTTGGACTCACAGGTACTTGCTGTTGAAGAACCCATAACTCATCTTTGCCCATGTTCTGACCTGCTGTTTGGGGCCATCTGGGGATACTGCAACTGGAGCACCAAAGAATAAGTGAGCTTGTTTTCCAGATAACCCTTCAGAAGAAGCAGTTACTGGTGCATTCATTACCCATCAGTAAAAGGCTTCAGAAGGAAGGAAGTGGGCCTAGAGCACATAATTCTCACAGCACATTTGGACACACCCTTGTGCTCTACCTCCAGCAGCTGGTGCTCCCCTCACTGTGTTCCCCAAGGAACAGCTGAGCATGAATTCCATATTAGCACCATACTGCATCATTTCTGCTCTTGGGAATGAGATTTGGAGAAAGCCACAACTGAGACAATGCAACACTTGGTTAATTTAAGACGCAGCAGAAAAATCCCAGCTCTCAGCATACAAAAGGACAACTCACAGGGCTCCTCATCCCCTGCTTTTCACTCAGGTCTTTGTTGGGAAGATAGCACTGCTGTGCTGCCAGTCATTAAGGCAGCAGCTGACAGTCATATTCAGCTGCATCACTCCTCTCCTTTCAGTGCATCACAGCTGGGGAAGGAAGTGTCCTCCTACTGTTTCCTTCCCTCTCTCCCATCCCCTTTACAAATGTTATTCTTGTACCACCTTGCTCTCTCTTACACTTTCATCATTTTTTGCAAAAAGAAACTCACAACTACTTACACTAATACGTTCTAGTTGCAAGGCCATAAATCACTGTCGTAATCAGTATGAGTAGCACTGTTTTAATATGAATAAATATTGGAAATTGAAGGCTCCATCTGCTTGTTGTTCCTTTGTAGGAGTGGGGGGACTTGTAGCACTTGGAGGAGTGCTATTTATTTGCAGTATCTCCAAATAACACGATTTAACCCACTTGCACATTCTTACAGAGATTTCATCTATTTACACACACACAAGCACCAACACCACTGCCCATGTAGTTTAACCAGGATCACTTGTGTATGACACAGATCAGGATGCCACCAGTGAGACCCGATCACACTCTTAAGGGCTTGTTCCCTGTGCTTTCACACATGCTCCTGTTCATACTGCAGTCAGTGCCATCTTGATATTGCTGGCAAGAACTTCAACATTGGGAACAGCTTCTGTTTTTCTCTGCTCTGCATCTCCCATGGGCTGTACTAGCAGACATTCACTTGACTAGGCTTTCTAAGACCCCACTTGGCAGCAGTCTGAGTGAGGCAGGACTTAGTTCCCCTCTGCAGGAGCCATGCAGGGCACAACTGAAGCACTGCTGCATCTTCATGGCGGCTCTCTCATCTTCAGCATGTGTTCTTCCTCATCTCCCCCTTGGCAACACTCATCTCAGTGCCCTGCACCCCAGACTCTGCTCGAACAGGGATCCCAAACTCTGGAGGAGTACTCCCCTGCTCTGGCTGGGAATGGAAAGCTGCCTCAGTCTTGTAAATCCCTTTTTTTCCTGTTAGAGGATAGAGGCCAGGGAGAAAGCTCATAGCCAATCTTTATTGGAAGATCTTTTATTCATTAAGCTGTCACTGCTAAGTGAATCAAGCTCTTACACATGCAGCTGATAACCAGCCCTGCATCCTTCTGTCAGCCACACGATGGCAGAAAAACCAAAGATCATTGCAAAGCACTTTTAAAATATCTGCTGCAAACAGGGAAGGCACCTGCCTCTGGATCTGCTGGTGAAGAGGGTATCACCTCTTACATGGCTAACCGAGCCCCCATCAGGAATCCAGCCCAGAAGGGGGATGGAGGGGCTCTGCTGCTTGTGGCTTCTCCACAGGGAGGTCACAGCTTCATTTCTCTGCGCAGGAGGTCTCACATCATGCCATTTTATAGCCCAAACATCACACAAGACCCCTATTAGTCTCCATGCAATCCAGTGACCAGAAGGGAGTGAAGAAAGAACTGCAACATTTCAAAACATGAGACAGCTGTAAATTCAACAGCACAAGACCCTCAGGCACCTGCCAGAACTAGACCTGCTTTGTGCAGGCAGTTGGAGAGGTGACCTCAGAGGTTAGCCTGAATTGCTCCATGGACCAACTCTAGGTCAGCCTCTGCACACAGTTCTGCTCCAGCATCTCTTCACACTCTTCCTTTTGGCAATGGGGGGGCCTCAAACAAGCTGCTTTTGTACTGGAGCAGTCATAAGGGTCTCAGGGTAATCTCACTACACAAGAACTGCTTTAAACACCCAAGAGCTATTCTCACAGTCTACAATGAAAGTGTTTTTCCCCTCAATCAGCTTACCTCCAGTGTAAGACTTCTTATCTCACACATAAGAGATTCCAGCCCTAAGTGCTCAGAGTAACAAGCCCTACTTCCAGCTGTCATGACATGAAAAATAAATCCATACTGCTCCATAGCAGGTGGGAGAAATCCAAGGGTGCAAGTGAATACAACTCCACTGACTTCCTGCACCAAAACCCATCATGAAAAACAAAAAATAGTGCCTTACCATGTTTTGGTTCATTTTCATGTTATTCCAAAGACAAAACATTCTTTGGGCAATGTCACCAGCCACATGGCACAGAAGTATAAGCATGTGTCTCCAGGGCTGGAGGTGGAGCTGCTCCTCTCTTTACTCTTGAAGTACAAGAGCACTGTCTGTGCAAGGGACTGTTGCTTGTCACAAAAGCCTGTGTCACTGCCAGCAGTCCAAAAACAGTTAGTTGCAGGGCACAGACACTATTTCGGAAAAGGATCTGGTGGACTCTCCTTAGTTCAGAAAGGTGCCTGTCAAGGAGGGTACCCGACATAGCTCGCATTTATGTTCCTGTTAGCACTTTGTATGCAATCATGGGGGAATCGTGCAACAGAATATGCAGGTTTTTTGCTGCTGTTAAGTTACACTTCAGGTCTTTCAAGCTGAGCATTGGGTTTTGGACATCTTTCTTTCCTCAAATCTTCTGCTCAGTCTTCTTTGGAGCTGGGCAAGATTTCCTTCAGAAAGCCACTTCAGGCAACCACTGGTTCTATTTCAGCACCACAGATCAAAAAGAAGTCAAAGGACTCTGAGGCATGCAACATACAAAGGGACCCGAACCACCAAACAGACAGAGCTGTGATATATAGGACTTGGCAGGGATTGACATGGGATTTTGTCATGGTATATAAAGCAACAGGGACAGTTTTTGTTAAACACCTGGTGGTCTGAGGCAGGGACAGGGAGGGTTTCACTCACCACTTAGGGTTACGGGCAAGAAACCGACAGGACTTGGGAAAGACCAAAAAAAAAAATGAAATTATTAACTATTTACAACAAGAAGCAAGATACTGACAGAGAGAAACCACATCTTAAAAAGCCACTTCGCCCCCACCCCTCCCTTCTTCCCAAGGCCCAAAGGCTTTGTTCTGTACCTTCCCCCCCCAGCGGCACAGAGGGGCAGGGAATGGGGGGTGCAGTCAGTCCACAGCTGCTTCCTTCTCAGGGGAGACTCCCTCTCAAAAACTGCTCTGGCGTGAGTCCTTTTCCACAGGGGGCCACAGTCCCCTGACAACTTCCCGGCTCCGACGTGGGCTTCTCCGTAATTCCTACCTGGAGTCCTCCACGGCTGCATCTTCTCATGGGCTGCACCAATGAATCTTCACACTGCAGGGGGAACCCTCCCGGTTACTAAAACCTTGGAGCCGGGGGGTGGGGGTGAACCCTTAGCAATCACAGGAACCACCGCTGCAGCCCCTCTCTTGCTGCCAGCAGAGCTGGAGTCAGGGGAAACCTTTAGGAGCTGCTTACAGGAGCCATTACTGTGGCCCCTCCCTGCTACCAGACAAAAACCCCCCAAACAAAACCATAACAGATTTTCAGCTGTGCAGTGGGAGGAGGGCATCGGGGTCACTGAGGTGTGAGTAGAGGGCGACTAACTCTGGAAATCACTTCTGGCAGGGTCTGGCAGAGCCCCAGGGAGGCACTGGCCCATTTGCCCAGCAAGCCACTTCCACACCCAGCACTCCACCGGCCAACACAGGTAAGAGCCTTCTGCCACTGCTCAACTCCACCACCTCCTCCAGAGCACTGCAACAAAACAACATCCTTCCTTCTACCCTAGTCATGCTGGACTCCTCCATCTCTCTTGGATCTGGAAGATGATCCCACACAGATACATCTGGTTGTGAGGGGGTGAAAAGAGGAGAATTAGGGTCTCTTGCAAGGGAGAGGTGCCATTTACTTGAAATATCTTTAAATACAGTGATGCATCACACTCAAATACTTTCTTGCACAGATGTAATCCATTCACACTCAGTATAATCCAGACAACCTTCTGGCCTACTTTTTGCCACCTCGGCAGAAAAGTCTTCTATCATGAAATCTAAGTAGATTTCTGTAATGCTAGCTATGGCCAAGAGGTGCAGCGGTTGTACACATGGTGATTACCTGTTTTCACATGCTCTTGTACACAGATAAATTGTTAAAAATCTTCAGTGTCTGACTAATTAGAGGTGTCCTTGTGACCTCCCTTGCTTGGACTGAGTTTTGTAATTTGTCATTTTCTTTCCACATCATTTTTGCTCTCCACCAATGTGGTTCCCCAGCAAGACTCCTTTTCTCCTCACACAGGCATGTTACTTCTGAAATACATCCTAACCTGCAGGCTTTGCTGGGCAGGGAAGACAAACCCAGGACTTATAGCACAACTGCTGGCTTCTTATCACAGAAGTGGTTAAATTGCAGCTCAGAAATACAGTTTCTTCTCTTTCTTCACAGTTGACTGATATGAGCTCTACAAAAGAATGAAGAGATATCAGCATTTGTATTAGAACTGCATCATGTCAACCTGGTCTCTACTAAGATTTAGTAGCACATAGCAGCTGAGAATGTGTATTTTTTAGCTCATCTGTTAGATCATTTTCAGGCTGCAGCAAAGGCCAGCTGCTCTCCAAGCGACAGGGAGCCATGACCTGAGGGGATAACCCAGCCAGCAGGGCAGGACCTCACCAGCCAGAACCCATTCCACCACCCCCAGCAAGGGAGCAGGGCAGACCAGGGCGGGCAGTCAGGTTCAGCCAAGATCCTGGATCACCAGACAAGTCCATGGTGACAAGACAGTTCTAAGGTCAGGTTTAGGAAGTCAATCCACAACTCAGGATCAGGTCCAGCAAAAATATCCATCATTGGACACAGCCCTGGAATGGCTAGGCAGGGCCATGGTGATGAGACAGATCTAATATTGGTCCAGGGCATGAGTCCACAAATCAGGGTCCAAGGACAGCCAAGGTATGTATGGCTGTATCTGAGCCAGAGACCAGCTTTCCTACAGAGCAGCTCAAGCAGATAGTGAACGTTCAGGGCTCAGATTAAAATGGGTTCCTGAGCCTGTGGGCAGGGTGTGGAGGGGAGGCTCCAGGTGAGGCTGCTCAGGGCCATTAAAGCCTATTAGTGCCCTCAGGGCTCTGACACTCATTGATCAAATTGGTCTGCAAGACCAGATGCTGCAGAGAGGGTCCTGACTCATAGCCAGATAATATTTAACAGATCATTTTCTCCCCATTCACCATTTAAAACAGAAAATTAATACCCTCGATTGGTATAAATTAAGATTTTCTTCTGATTAATAGTGGCTATTAGCTGCTCTTTACCTGCTGAAAATATCCACTAAGGGCTTAGGTTACAAAAATATCAGAACCGCATCTTTGGTACTCATTTTAGATCAGGCAGTTTTGAATTATGTCAGTATTATAGACATCTGAAAGTGTGCTGCTTCTCAAAAACTAAACTAAAATATAAAATAAAATATGAAATATGAAACAAAATTTTATTTACATTTGAAAAAATCAAAACAGAAGAGCACTTACTTAATTGCAATTAATTCCTTTTCCTAGATAACCTGTAGTAATTCCATCAGTGCTTCTCCTCCTGTAGCACCCTGGACATCAGTGACAGCTAAGGAGGGCATTATCTGAGTTCTAGCTTCGAGTTGAGCATCTGAAAAAATCTGTAAGTGAGGTTAAATCAAAATATTCCAGGCAGCTCCTGCCTGTCCCAAAGGCATCCTGCTCAGTGCGGTACCCACGGCAGGGGGCGCTCCCTGCCTGCAAATAGAGAGAGCACCGGGCGCTGGGCTGGGGCCCCCCCCGCTGCAGGAGGAGCCCCTCACCCTTCAGCTGTTCCTGACAGATCCACAAACCGGAGACAGCTCTCAGCTGCGAGAAATAAAGCCAAGATCAGCGGTGGGCGTTAGACACCTAGAGCTTTCTGGAGAGAAAAGTGAGAAAGGAAACTAGGCATTTTGCGTTCTGAAAAGTCTAGTGACTTGGCAAATGCAGCCATTCGGATCAGCCGTGCTGCCTCCTGTAACCTGAAATGCCCTCTTAAATACACTGAAAAGAGAAAGATATGAATGCACTGGAGAATAAATAAGAAATTAAGTGTTGTGGTTTTGTGTG
>NW_010145516.1:0-23210 GCF_000699245.1 Pterocles gutturalis | reverse complement strand
AACATGGGGGTTGGCACCGCCCCGGGCAGGGCCTTGCCTAGGCGGACCGGTCCGGCCATCCAGCTGTCTGCCCAGTTTCTTCCGTAACCTGACCTGCCATGGTCCAAGCCTTTTCCATGGTTCACCCAAGAGTCCGTTTCCTCGGGAGCCGATGAAAACCTGTGGCAGAGAGGGAAGTGGGATCTGAGAGAGAGATTAACTACGCAGACCCACCAGCCAGCAAAGAGAAGCAAGAGGAAGGAAGTGCCTGCAGAATTTCTCCTGCAGCGTGGTTAAGTTTCATGGTGATGCACGGTTTGTCCCTTGGTGCAGCCCATGAGAAGATGCAGCCGTGGAAGACTCCACGTTGGAATTTTGGAGAAAACCCACACCGGAGCCAGGCAGTTGTCAGGGGACTGCAGCCCTGTGGGAAGGACTCACGTTGAATCAGTTTGTGAAGGACTCTCCCATGAGAAGGGACCCCACGCTGGAGCTGGGAAAGACCGTGAGGAGCCCTCCCCTGAGGAGGAAGCAGCTGTGGACTGACTGCACCCCCCATTCCCTTTCCCCCTACGCCGCTGAGGGGGGGAGAAGGTACAGAACAAAGCCTTTGGGTCTTGGGAAGAAGGGAGGGGTGGAGGAGAAGTGGCTTTTTAAGATGTGGTTTCTCTCTCTCATTATCTTCCTTCTTGTTGTAAATAGTTAATAAATTTAGTTGGGTTTTTTTTTTTGTTTTTTCCCCAAGTCCTGTCGGTTTATTGCCCGTGACTCTAAGTGGTGAGTGAAACCCTCCCTGTCCTTGCGTCAGCCCACCAAGTGTTTAACAAAAGACTGTCTGGCCTTTTAAACTATGACATGAGGCTAAACATGGGATTATTGTGCTGACACTAGCAATTATCACCCTAAACACTGTTGTAGACATTTGGCATCAGGAATAGGTTGTCTCTGATAACATAAATCTTTATGCTGACTTCCTCAGGTGTGGGCTGGAGTAATTTCTTTAGATCAACCACATCACTGATAGCAACCAAAAAATGTAGGAGAAATGTGGGTTCTTTTGGCGAGGGACAGGCAATTCATATGTGAAGCTTGTCAAGAGAAGTCACATGCAGTTTTGTACCAATACATCCATCTGATTTTCTAGCACTTTTCCGAGTTTCACAGAAGTCTGGGTTTTGAGGGCTACGATGGGCAGCATCAGGGTCATCTAAGTCTGACCTCCTGTGTATAAAGGTTACAAAATTTTCCCCAGAAGTTGAATAAAGTATATCTTGGCGATGTATTCCAAATAATTACACTCTATGAGCTTGCCTAAGCAAGACTTTTCAATGTGCAATCCCCTTACTGGTAAGAAATAAGGCACAGTCACTGAAGGTAGCAAACTACTCCTAAATCTTGATAGGCCTTTAATGAACACATGTTGAAAGGCCACCTTTCCAGATCTCCTATTTTATAAGTAACCCAATAGTCAAACTACCTCTCTACTATTTTTAAAAATAAACTAAAGAGAGGCAGTTTCTCAAATTTAACCTTAAAGACTTTAAGTTCTTTTTGCAAGTTCCTTTGAACACTCTCAAGGTGTTCCAGGTTGCCCTACAAACTTGTACACCTGAACTGGGCTCCCGTTCAAATATCCAGGACCCTATTTCCCTCCTTTACTTGATATACCCCTTCCCTTTACTGCATCGGGAGAACAAACACCAGATGTGTTGTAAAATATTGTGTGCTCTTCCTAGCAGTTAGATACTAATCTAGGTCAGAATAATACTTGTAGATCTTAGTTAAGAAAAACTAGGCTAGTAGTACTTAAAAGAACAACAGACTAGGCATGTGAGATAGGCTAATTGCATGCTGGGTGACAAATCTGACTTTTCAGACAACAGATGGATGGATGTGACTTACCTCTCCAGGCCTGGGAACAGGAGTCCCACTGCAGGAGTGAAGCTGCTGCTTGTGTCTTTGTGTCACCGGCACCTTGTTTGTTCCTCAGATCACACAGGCTGCCAGCAGTGTGGGTCTTCTGTATCCTAAGGAAAAAGACATTCAGAGCAAAGTTATAAAGAGAGAAGGACATTTGCTGGCACTCAGGAAGACAAAGGAGAAGAAGTGGAATGTGGGGAGGGAGCAGATGAACTTTACAACTGCGTCTGAGTGTGAAGACTGTGCCACTGGTACATGTCATGTCCATACCTCTGGTGTTGAGCCATTTGTGGGATCTCCCTACTATGAATTAAGAACAAGAAGTAACGAATTGTGCTCTCAGTCAGTCAAGTCTGGAGAAATCGCAGCATATAGTCGCTTACAAAAAAATAAGTAACCTGCCTGGAGACAGAGAATGGAACCAAAGCTGAGAACTCCCTACATCTGATAATATTTTAAGTTAGCAACTCTGGGCCAGATTTACCCAAGACAAGCAGCACATTCCTCCTAAAGTGGACATGCTTCTATCAGACCCAAAACTGGCCTTATCCACTCTTTGTCATTTAAACTGTTGAGGAGACCAATAGGGCAGTACTTAGTATGTGTCCTTTTCAAGCATGCACTTTTCATTAAGTAACTCTTTACACAAAGAACTTTTCACAGTAAGATGAGAGGTTCTGCCTGATGAAATATTGACTCTCCCAATTTATATTAGATTCTCAAGCATCATTCAACAGCTCTGAATTGACTAATGGCCATCACAGCAAATGGATTTCCACCTTAATCTTTAGTTCTTGTCTGAATGATATTAATACACATTGTTTATCACTAATGAGCTCTAGAATATGGTGTTAACAGAAGCAATTAAGGCCCAGTGTAACTGTCTGCAACACCGTGCTGGAGCTGAATATACAGCTAATGAATCGCTTCCATAGTGCAGTTCCAGTTTCCTTACTGCAAATTGTACTTCAGGTGACTTAAGCTCATCTTAGTGTCCAGGCTGTTGCCTTTATTTTTAACTTGTGTGTGTGCAGGAGGTTGCTTATATAAGAAAGAAGCAGAGAGGTCTTTTTGAAGAGTTAGTCTAGGGGATTTTTTATTGTTCAGTGGTAGCAACTGCCTTCAAAGAGAGGTGTCATATTTAGACTACCTTTTCCTGAGCCTGGCATAGATTTAAACTTCTCCTAAGGTATTTAAGTCCAATAGAGCAAAGCTTGATTTAGAGCAGTGTTTAGCCAGGACTGCCAAACCCTGACTTCTTATGCAGATAGTCATGAGAGAGGTCAGACACATCGGGTTTTTTTTTTCAGATTGCCTGGCTGAATGCCTGCTCAAGGCAAAATGGTTCTCTCTTTGGTGAAATGCTGGCTTCAGTGAAACATTTGCCTATGAGATCTGTCCGCATCATTTGTGGCCACAAGAATTTAAAGACTGAGATTGAGGTCAAGATGGAGAGCAAAGTATGATGCTACCCAGATAATTTTTGTTTTGCGCTGTTGCCCCATCCTAGCAAATGTTGGGCATCCCCTTCTTTAATGAACTGTGTTACACACTGAATCTTCAAGGTACTTTGGAGATGACTCACCTGTGAGAAGGAAACTACAGCTGCTACTTGACAGCAACATTCCCAGAAGCGAAGATGAGAATTGCTGCAAGCCTTCAATTTAATGACTTGGTCTGACACTTGAAGTTAGAAAATTTTTACTATTGACATCAGTAGGAACCTCTTGTAGATAAGGCTCGACTTGAAACTGCTAAGCTTTTCTGTGTTCTGATATACTGAATAATCCACTCATTTAGATTTGAAGGTGAGTGAAGAAAATCATAGCTATCAGACAACACGATCGTTTGATCACATACTGTAAGAAATTGCTGAGACAAGCCAATGCCAGTGTGAATTTGCTTTTGTCATGTATTTTGGCAGGAGGCTCAAAATCTGCCTGAAGGTGCTCTGTCAGTCCAAACTGAGAGAAAGTTAACAGCAATGAAGCTGTTTCTGTTCATATGCTCAACTTCTTGCTTTGCTGCAACCGAGCTGGCACCCTACATCTGTGGGTTTTTTTTCCTTAAATAAGCTCAAAACAAACAGTTTTGGCACTAGACTCACCTGGCTGGCTCGGACTATGCTGCACTGCTGTTTCACTCAGCCCCAGCTCTGACTGGTGTTTTTAAAACATCCATCTGAAATTAAAGTTGAAACGTAGCTCTTCAGCTAGCAGTGGGACACACTTAGCTGCTGCCGGGGAATCAGATAATTTTTATCTGTCTTCACCTGTAGATGTTATCATCACACCTATAAGCAGACTCCGCACTTTGATATTTTTCATCTCTAACTGGTGATTAGTACTGAATTAGTCAGAAGTTCCTTTTTTATTTTTAAGGAGTTATCTATATAAGGACCAAGATCAAAGCAGCAAGAGCATCATTTCATTGTGCTGACTTGAATTGCAGTGTCATTTTAATTTGCAATCACTGAAGCAAAACCTCACCAAAAGCAAAGGAAATACTTCAGCAATTAGCCTGCTCTCAACTCAGTGCTGCAAGAGTCATGCTGCTATAGCAGCCATGCTACTGAGCTCTGGGATGTCCTCACCACCCCTCAAAACCCACAAGTGAGGGTACAGCTCTGAAATAATGGGGCTGCTGCATTGGTGATGAGAAAGGGAGACTTGCTGGGACATTTCAGAACAAAACTATCTGGAAAAGTAACTTAAAGAAGTCAAGCTTGTGCTGTTATTTTTTGTTTGCCTGCTTCTTTGTTTTCGATACGCTATATAAAGGGGAATTAAAGAAGCTTATTTCATGCAAATTTTAACTTCAGTAAAGGCAAGGCTATTGAGTAACTTCTGGGCTTACAAGGCTTCTTGGTTTACTCAGGAACAGACTGCGTACTTCTACTGAAAGAGATCAGAATAGAAAATCAGTGAAGTGTTGGGAAAAAATTAGTAGCCAGTTATGTAGCATGTGCATGGATGAGCTCCCTCTTCTCCACATCCAGTTTCCTTGTGCAGTTTCCTGACACATTAAGCTCCATGGCTATCCTCTGGATTCTCCAAACCTGACTCAATAATGCAGATCTAGAGCAGGGGAAAAAAAACATTCAACAGGTCAGACATGGAAAGCAGCAGAAGACAAACAAGTGCCCCTTTTACCCCTGTGCATTAGCAAGATGTAGCTAGCACAGGATGCAAGTCTTCTTCATTGTCTACATTACTGTTGCCACTAATTTATTTTACAGCAGAAATGTCCTCCTGTGCTGAGCATTGTACGATCACACAGACACGTCCCCATCTCCTCAGATTCACAGCTTCTATCAACAAAGAAAGGAGAGGACAGAAAAAACTGCATTTTACACAGGCAACTGAGACGTAAAGTAACAAAGCAGCTTACTCACAGTCTGCAGAAAACCTGAGACACTATTACAGGCCAGAGCTCACTGGCCAAAGCCCAGGATCATGTGGGCAGTCGGTTCCTTTCAGGGCCACCAGCAGCACAGACCTCCAGGACCATCCTTCAGCCTGGCCAGCTGGCTGCCTGGCTGCCCTTGTGCCAGCAGACATGGGTGATTCAGAACAGAGATATCCCCAGGGCATGCTTGCCCATTAGGATGGAGGGAAGAGAGTTTGAGCCCCGTTACAGCTCCCTGCACCGGGCGGGAGCAGCCGTTGCCTCTGTGTTTGCCTTGGAAAGCCCTGCCCTCCGCCTGCAACACCCACTTTTTCCAGATGCCAGAAACTGAGCACCAAATACCGCAGCCCTTGGCGCTGGCGGGGGACCAGGTTTGCCAAAGCAGAGACACCCCACCCCCCCAAAAAAGAAAGTTAAAGCCCCAGTGAGCGTGCGGCAGCCCCCTCCCCGCGCCCTGCCCATCTGCCCGGGCCCCTTTGTGCGGGGCAGCCAGTTCTCAGGGGGCCGGGGGCGGCCATGGGTGCTATATTAGGCACCTGCGGCTCGCACAATGGGCTGTGGGTGCTCGGGGGAGAGACAGATTGATGTATTGTGTGCGGGGGAGGAGGGCTGTCACTTGAATCCATGTGAACCCAGGCTCTTGGGGCAGGGGAGATTGACAGCTTTTGTAGGCCGCAGCTCTCTTTCAAAGCCCTGCTCTATAGACAGCAGGTTAGGGGGCCCGCGCTTTCACTCCCATAATTCGAACAGGGCAATCATCAGCATTGAGAATTTCTTCCCTCTCTCTCTCTCTCTTTTTTTTTTAACCCCTCTTGTTATGCATTAAATGATTTCAGTGGAGGAATGTGCAGCATTAATTAGAATTGGTTAGTAGATACCAAGGGGAAAAGTTTCTTCACAACAACTACAGGAGGTGTCAGTGCTACAAAGACGGTTTTGTTTTCGCTCTCCCCTGCATTATCAGTGCAATATGTAAGGTAGCGATTCTTTTCATTTAAATTAAGTGGAAAGCTACTAAATCTTGTTTTATTCTCTAAAAAGAAAAGGTCCTTAACACTTATCTTTTAACTTCTTTTATTTTGTAAGGTTAGTGTTTACTTTTGCTTTCAGTCCTCCCCATTAATCGGCGTGCAAAGATGTGTATCCAGTTTTGTGTATCATTTAGCTCTTAGAATTATAGGCCAGAACAACTAATATATAAAGATTGTCTCCTGATTAAAGCAACAACATTACCATTTAAAATCAAAGGCGCTTGTCTAGAAGGACACATTGAAATTCAGAAGTGTGGCTGGCTGTTTTCTGCAGAGATTTCCTAGTTTCTTTCAACTTTTTAAACAGAAGTTAAGCTAGAAGATGGCCTTGAGCACATCTGAAAGCTTAGAAGAAATGCTCATGATATATTTATGTACAGTTTTTGTTTCATTCTTTAAAAGCTTTTCCCATCAACAATGGGCAAACAAATATTAGTCCTGATAATGTTTAAATATTTTGTTCCGTCAAATGTACTCAACTAGGTTATAAAAAATAATCAGAAAAATAAATTTTAAAAAAAAAATCTGAAGTGAGTTTCAGCATTTAACCATAGCCACAATCCTATGTGCTACACCATTGGGTAATACCACATTCTTTTTTCTGTTAATGGTTTGAAAATTACCAAATTATTACCACTATAAAGGGTCATCTCTTAAGACACGTAAAGCCAACTGCTGTCTCTAGAAGTAAATTACCAAGGCTTCCTGCACTGTAGATTCTCTTGCAACAAATTCACCTGAAATGTAGAGATATTTATGCTTTGCGCACAGCATCAGTCAGCAAATGCCACTAGTTTCTTTGTACCAGGAAAAGTATGATTCTTGCTTGTTCCCCCTGAGGGAGTGCTAGAAAGCGCAGCCGCAGGCAAAGCTGCCTGGGTAGGACAGAGCAGGTGTTCCTAGAGAGGAAGTGGTTCTTCTCCTGCAGGGAAGGTACCAGTGCTTAATTTTTTGACTCACACACAGGCAGTCTGGCCTATGCATTATATATTCAAAACCACAGCTTAAAAAATAAGCTTTGTTATTCAATATCTAGGATCATAACAAGCTTGATTATATTTTCATCTTACTGGTAAATTAGGAGTTACAAGTGGGAGACATGATGTTAGAACTTTTTTTAACATAGCTCAACATTGGCACAACAACTTTAAGAGCTGTGTAAAGATGAGCTAAATAGAGTCTGTGCAACGGAAGAGAGAAACAGTTTCTATTAAGCACAGAATGCAGTCTTCTAAGTAGAAATTTAACCGAGTACAAAGCCAACTAAAATATTTCACCTTCTGGATGGAGACTTTTCCCCCACCATGAACAGGAGGAACAAGGCTTTTAAATATCTGACATTGTCTTGCAAGGAAACATACATTGGATATGAAGAGTTATGTTCCATAGTGCAGGGGAAGGAAGAAGCAGAGTCTTCCTTTCCATCTCCCTGAAACTGCCAGTTCAGCTTCAGTGGCTGGGATTTAAGCCCTAGAGGCTGTAGCATGCACCAAATGCTCTATCAGCAATAATTAATTAATTAATCAATCAGGTGCCAGTGTGCAGAGGATCCCAGGCAGTTGAGCTGTTTGCTGCCTCAGACATAGAGCAGCACTTCTCTGAGGAGCTGAGGTCACTGCAAAGATTGGTTTTGAAGTAAGCCCCAGCCCTGGTGTCAGTCGAGGCAGCCCAGAGCTTTCTCAGCAGCAGTTCACTTCCCCACACAGCACTGGCACTGCGCAGCAGGACCAGCTCACTCACTCCAGAGATGCAATATTGTTACCCAGATCACTCTTGCCAAGTTTTCCCTTGTCTCCTTCACCTTGGCCCAAGGGCTGTCTCCTCTTTTTTTTTTTTTTTTTTTTTTTTTTTTTGGGACGCAGTACCTCTCTCAGAATTATGCATCCCTCATGCATGTACATGAGAGGGGTCCAATTACACAGGAGGAAGAAAGGGTTTAATGAATCATGAAAAAGCAAGGGTTGCATAGAAAAAGCTCAGTCCTAGTGCCCCCTCATCCCTCGACTTGGAAATGTGTGTTTCTCATTTTTGAGAGTGATGAGAGAATGCAGAGGCGTACACAGGAGAAACTCACAGCAAATACAATGCTTGTGTTTATTACAGCCTGCGCTTGAAATCGGTGGTATGCACTTTTAAAGAAAAATAGTTAAGCACAGAACTTATGTTCCTCCACACAACATAAAGAAATGTAGTACATGATCATTGATAACTCTGTGTTCAAGTTCTTCCATCTCGAGTATGTTCCTCTTCTTACTTTCCTCTGTGTGTATGTGTAAGATCTTATATGAATTTAAAGGACAAAGAACAGCAGAAGCTGGCTGTTATTTATGAGGTCCTGTAAAATGCGGACACAGGTTACACAGTCTAAGTTGTATGACTAACTTCCACACCTGGCTGACTCTCTGAAATTGTTTATCACTGGCTATTCCAGGTGAATGTGAACTAGACAGCATGGGATATGATGAGCATTTTAAGGCAAACCACATTAAAGCAATGTTACTAATGTCAAGTATGATTTCATATTATTACATTTAAAACAGACATTAAATTGATTCGTAAATAGTCTGGGACCCTTCAGAGGTCTTTTCCTTCTGCTGTTTTGGCTTGGTTTTTTTCATTAGAAGGATTAATGATTAGTCACTGACTGTTGCTAAAATGACTTTAATATCTCAAGTTACAGGAAAACTCCCAGTGCCTTCAATGGGAATTATGCAGCATTGTGATCCTGAGTTGTGAACCTAGGCATGAAGATGGCCTCCCTTTTCCATATCAATGAGGGAATCACAAATACAATACTGAGCAACTACATCTCCATAGAAATGGGTCCTCATTAATTGAGGTAGGATGCAGCTAGAAATTATAGCTTCCATAACAGCGTTAATAGGTGTCATGGTTTGAACCCTGGCTAGTAGCAAACACCACACAGCTGCTTGCTTACCCTCCCCACCTCCCAGGGATGGGGGAGAGAATTGAAGGGGTAAAGGTGAGAGAGACTTGTGGGTTGAGATAAGAACAATTTAATAGTTAAACTACAGTAATATTGAAAATAATAGTGATAGCAATAATGATTATAATAATAGTAATATATGCAAACATACAAATGAGTGGTACACAGTGAAACTGCTCACCATCCAATGACCAAGGCTCAATGCATTCCCGTTTAATGATACTAGAACAGAGTTCCAAAATGGCAATCCTGGAAAAGCATCTGGGAACCAACCAAGAGAGCAAGACAACCCCAAGAAAGAGGGAAGGTGACCCAGAGAGAGAGCAAACTTGTGCCATTCCCCTTTGGCTCACCTGCTCACAGAGTCTACACTCTGGGCTTTCCCAAAAAGATGTAATTGCTGAATCTGGTGAGGTTCATCTTCTGTCATTATCTCAGGCTAGTTATCTTGAATTATTGGCCATATCACTCAGATGAGTACTATTCCCTGATCTGACTGAAAATGGATGAAAAATTAGAAGAAGTCAGATAGAAAAAAAAAAATTGCTACTCGTAGACTTAAGAAAGCAAATTTTTCATTCTATTCAATGACTTTCATCCAAAGATTAAAATATCCCAAAAGCACTGTCCTAGTTTTGGCTGGCACGGAGTTAACTTTCTTCATAGTAGCTAGAAAGAGGCTATGTTATAGATCTGTGCTGAGAAGGCAGCTGATAACACACTGATGTTTATAATTTTTGCAAGGACAGTCATGAACTTTTCAGCTTCTCTGCTGTGTCAGTGTCTGCAGGTGCAGCAGAAACTGGGAGGGAGCAGAGCCCCAATTACTAGCCTAGGATTCAACCTTAGGTTTAGGACTGAGACCCCAATTGGCTAATGGTCTATTCCATATCATGCACGTCATGCCCAATATATAGATGAGGCTCTGTGCAGAAGTGTGCTCTTTCTCCGGGTCATCTCGGGGTTGCCTCACTCTTTTGTCAGCTCTCAGTCTCAGACACTCAGGCTCTTATCTCCTTTTCCTGGATTACGGTTTCAGGACTCTCCCTGCTCTGGGATTGTTAGCTGGGAACGGGTTGAGCCTTGGTCATCAGGTGGTAAGCAGTATCACTGCGTATCACTCATTTGTATACTTGTATATAGTAATATTATTATTATCATCACTGTTAATATAATTATTTTCAATATTATTGTAGTTTAATTATTAAATTGTTCTTATCTCAACCCACAAGTCTCTTTTCCTTTGATTTTCTCCTCTGTCCCTGGGATGGGGGAGGGTAAGCAAGCGGTTGTGGTGGTGTTTTGCTGTCAGCCAGGATCAAAACTACAACAAACACACGTGTTGTAGACCAAATTTTCATATAAATCGCTTGTCCTTTTAACTTTGGCCCACAGAATGACTCTGTCAGCCAGATAAATAAAATATTGCTTGGAAACGAACACTTACAGAATTACAGAGGGAAGAAATACCCTCTGAGATCCACAACTTTCAGAGTTACCTGAGGTCCTGTGCAAATCCTGTGCAGTCTCCGGTTGCTGCCTCCTTTGGTCACCTTTGCTGTGTCACCTTTGCTCAGTGTCACAAATGTGTGCTCCAATACATCTAATTCTGTAGTGTTTCTGAGCACCATTCCTTAACTTTTTGCCTGGCTAGCAGTTTTGCTAGTTTCAGGTGAGTGGAAGTAGCAGTGCAAGGGAAGCAGACTACTGTCCTCCTGCAGCAGACAGTTCTTCATTTGGCTCATCTGTGTGCCCATCCAGCTACCCTCCAAAGCTGTCACCTACTTAATGTGATTCTGGTTGTGGCACAGGAGCCTGATGAAAATCCAAAGTTTAGGTTGGGATTTCAGGATCCTGTCTTATGAATAATTTCTATGCACATCAAACTCCTTTCCCTTTGAACCAGTAATCTTTATATCCATTATTAGAAAACAACATCATATACAACTGCGTTAAGGAAAAGACACATTCTGGAGCTCGTAATTGGGAAACATTTCATCGTGGAAGGTGGATAACCAAAATGTTTTCAGTTACCAATGTCACCAATAGGCAGCTAACACATTATTAGCATGTTTTCATGAAGAACCAAACACCACTTGGGGTTAAGGGACACTTTTAAACTTTTTTTTTTCAAATGGGCATTCTGTCAATTAAGGTCAATGCCAATGCCTTCTTAATGCATTTTGAGGTTTTCTTCTTTTTTGTAAAGCAGGGCAGAAGAACAGTTCTTTAATATAATATAAAAGTAAAAAATAAATACCAGTACAAAATACCAAGTAACTCATGAGATACCTTTTTTTTATGTTATCTTACCAAAGATAAGATAAGCACATAAACACACCATTCCCATATCAATGGGACACACCACTACCAGCAGGAACATTTTCTGCATCAAATCATACAGCTGCAGCCTTTCTTTCCCATCAGTTTTCTCCACATGACTGTTTCTCTTGTGCTTTTACCACATTATTATTTCTCCCCTGCCCATGCATGGCACATGCTTGGGGTGGTGGTCAGTTGGGTTGGACAGCTTCCATGGGTCATCAACTTGACCTCCACCTCCTGAAAAGGTGGTGATACTTTTCTAAGGTCTCTCCTCAGCAACGGGGTGGGAGGAGACCCAGGGGGCTAAGTTCTTGCCGCTGAAGTGCACACAACATCTTGCATGCTCCCAGACTCTCTGACTGAGCCCTTTTTGCCCCATTTACTTTCAAACTCAGTGGTAAGAGCATATATACCTTGCCTTGTTCATCAAACCTCCTGTTTGTTTCTGTGCATGACTGCTACCATGAAGAGCACAGGCAGGTGAGCCAGAGGGGAATGGCACAAGATACAGATGCTAACAAGGGAAATAGCAAAGATCTATCTCAGTTTTGGTCCACCAGCTCTGGCATATCTGTGTTTAAGATTTAACTGCACGTGAGTTCTGTTTTCCGTAATCAATTCTGATTTTTATTACCCAGGATTCAACTGCTTTTTGTTCAACAGAAAACGTACTAAAATACACTTCAAAGTTGTTGTATATATATATGTTTTTAATGGGGAAACATTAGGTAATTAAGGAAATCATGCACTACACCATGTGGAGGCCTCCTGACAAATACAACTTTGGTGGCCATGACCCTGGCCAGAGGAAGAAGGCTGTGATGTCACCTCATCCCCAAGTCCCAGTTTCACGGATAGTATCTCTGAAAGGAATTGTCTAAAGGAGATTGTTCCTTATGAAAAGTTCACATGATGGAGTCTGAAGGGTTTGTTTCACTTGAAGCCCAGCAGGACAGAGCTGTTTGGAAAGAAGCATTCAGTGTGTTCTGTTTTGCTGAAAGCTGTCACAGTGAACAAGTACTTAGCAAACAGCATGAACAAGGATTTGAACTAGAAAACTAGCAGGGCCCTGACAACATTGTAATAGTGGGCTTGTCTGTTCAGAGCCTGTACAATGATGCATGGGGGCATGAGAAGGAAAACAAGAGAACTAGATTTTCGTATTTTTAATTTTTTTAAAGGTAACAGTTTGTCGTTGCTCTGAACTCATTTATATTATTGTGGTTGCCTTTGGCATTAGTGGGAGTGGAAAGCATCCTGGCAGGAAGGGGCTCAGGGCACAGTCCCAGTGAACAGCCCAAAGTGTGAACTGATTAACTAAGAAGCAGTCGGTTCTTTTCCTATTGTCCTGTTTTATAATGTTTTTACTTCTGGTATGATGGGCTGACTCTTTAAGCTGTCGCTCTTTACATCTCTAATTCATATCTAGCAGTGAACAAAAGCTGTCTGAATCCCAGTCCAGAACTGAAAGAGAACCGGCCATTCCACACCTTTGAAAACAAGCTGCTTTCACCCAAGCACCTACCTGCTGACACCACGCAGGTATGGGACACTAGCACCTGTTAAAGGCTGCCCTTCCTCTCCCTGTCATACAAGAGACTATTGAAGGCAGTACAACATTAGGAGACACTGAATGAGTAGGAAATTAGAATAGGATAAACAAAAATTCTCCTTTAAGTTTTATGTACTGCAACTACATCCTTATTTCTAAAGTAAACCTCAAAAAGACACTAACCACACCTTGTCACCATGATTATGGCTACAGGCATCTAGTTTATGACAAGAAGAGTTTCAAAAGCTGTAATAAATAGCTTTTTATTTATAAGTTCTAATATGTTGTGTGTTTTCCTAGACATGGAAAGTCTCTAGCTGGTGTCCTTCTTTGCTACAGAGGACTAACAGTCCCTTCGTTCAGGTTGTCTTCTAGTAAGCAATTCACAAAAAAGCCATGTTTCCCTCCTTACAAGGCCAGAAGACTTGCAATGTTTAAGTACATAGCCCAGCATAGCACCCACCTCCTTCCTTACAGACCTCAGCAGGCTAAGGATTAAAAACTCTTTCTAGCCCATCGGAAAATCTGACAATTTTATCAGGTCCTGGGATATGTTCCTGGACCTGCTCTTCATTCCCTTCATACTCTCTGCCATGGCTGAAAACCTCTGTTAACGGTTTGTGGAAGGAGCCCTGGTGGAGGAAGATAAAATGAAAAACAGCCTCCTCCCACCGAAGCTTAATCCTTGGACAGGAGCATTGCTCACCTGATTTATTCCTGGAGGACTTGATTTTAGGAATACATACCCTGATTAAATGGATTAGAGACACTACTTCAATTCTGTCTCTCTTACTGCATGCACTTCTTTTCTCCATTCATGCTCAGTCATAGTATTATTGCTTCTGTCTGTAAATTAGGATCTTAATTTATAAGGCCAATATACATTGCTTTAAAGCAATTATAAATATTATTTTGTCTGGCCTTCTGTCTCCATCTGGCCCTTATGCCATATATAGTAAATCTTGGCATCTGAGGAATGTCTGCCTTTAATCTGAGGCTTCCAAACTCTGTAGCATTAAGGACTATTCAGAGCTGCAAATATAGGAATGTTTTTTAGTAATTCACATGGTTTCTGGGTAAATTCTCCACTAAGCCCCTTCACAACACTTCTAAATGGCTAGGTTTAGGATGTGCTGTGTTCCAGGGAATCCAGAATTGTGACCACCAAAGTGACAGGTCTGTGCTGGTTTTGTCTAGATCTGAGGAACATGTTTTATCACTTTTATGATACTGCAAATGTATTGTTCTCTAATAAACGTGTAAACCAGGTATTGGGTGTTTCCTCAGGCTCAAAAATATCTTATGGGATTTAACTTAGTCCAGTGATACTCAAAGCTAGTATCTCCCTCTGACACTCTCATCCCTCAGATCCTGGTAATTATATTACAAGTTTCTTATCACTCTGAGTATAACAGAGTTTTTTTCAGCAAAGCAGGTCTCTTTTGCAGGGAGACCAATTATGATAAGACTGTTCTCCCACTGATATTTTTTGGCTGCTCCCTGAACCAGATAGCATGTTTTAATTATGAAAAAAGAGAAGTGATCTTCCCTCTTTTTCTTTGCTTTTCCAGCCCAAATCTCCTCTCATTTCAAGTATACTACAGTGCAGAAGTTTGAAAGAGAAAGGACTAGGCTTTTTCAAAAATGTCAGCATCATTTAGGGACTTGTAAAACTTATAGCCTAAATGCCTACTCAGAATAGTTTTGTACAGAAGCAGAAGAGCTACCATTTATCCAGGAGGGCTGTACTCACCAGCTCTCAGGCATAGCTCTCTCCAGTGGCACACTTCAGTCTGTGAGAGACAAGTCTGTTGAACTCAAGTTCTCAACGAAAGGACCATGCTGATTTGGCTAGAAAGGTGAAGTTCCAATCGTTAATAATATCCTCTGTAAATTTTACCCGTACTTATGCTGCACTGAATCAGCTACCACCCCTTGTCCTTTTTATAGCCCTTCAAGATACAGGCAGATGTCCACTCCACAGGCAGCTGTGGCCGCAGTCCAGATGTCACCACTATCCAACTGCTTGCTTGATTTGTGGGATGGCTTCTCTGAGTGCCCTCAACTGCTCCAGATAAAACTTGGGTGGCTTAATGTAAACAGTTTTAACCCGATAGCTTGGGTTAGCCTGGAAAATTTTGTCTGAAGTGAGAAAATGCTCACATTATGCCCTCAGTACAGGACTGAGAGTGAACTCCCATGCAGAGGTGACCTTCAGGTAGAAATGGTGACATATCCAACTGGCAGAGCTGGCTGTGGAAGATGCCACCACTGTACAATGATTCTGGACAGCTGCGTAGCTTCGGATGGGCAGGATGCTATCATATCTCCCACCTCTACAAAATATCTGCTGTAATTTTTATTATTAGCCTCTCTGGCTTTTGTCTCTAAATTTTCAAAAATAGCTTGTCTCACCTGCACTGTTCCTTGCAGCATTTGTAGCACCACAAACAGCATGGAGGCTACAGATCTGCTGCTAAAACTGTACTGTTCCGTCTGCCTGCCTAGAATAATAACACCAAGCAGTTGGATTTTATATCCTTGCATATTGTGAGAAAAAATATATTGTTTTTTCTATTCCCCACACCCATAGATAAACCCTATTACTTGTCTTTAAATTGTGTTCCCAGGCTAGCCCATCTTTAACTCATACACTGTTTGAAACTGTAAAATACAGAGCCCCTTTCATGCAGGGAGGGATGTGTTCCTGCCAGGTCCCGGTGTTCTAGGGAATTTGCCAGATCCCTCAATAATCTGATCCTCTGCCTTTTGGCTCCAGTGTTCAGAGTTGGCTCTTTGGTTCGAGTTCTCCCAAAACAGGATCTCCATCCCCTCCCATACGTGCTAACGGTGTGTAATGTCCACCCCCTTCAGAATTCCCTTTCCCAGCAGAGCAGCCTGAGGAAACAGTCCCTCCACCCTCCAGACAGCACAGGCATATGCAAGAATGAAGGATTTCTATTTGCAGAGTCCCATTTAAGTTTTCTGGTGTTTAGAGCATTGAAGTAAATGCACTGGTTTTGATTCCCACAACACAAAATACCATTTGTAGGGCTGCATGAAGCCAGCAGAAGTACCAGGAACAAGGAGGGGGCAAGTCATGTAAAAGATTGCCCAGACAGGGACTGGGAGGGAACAAGATGCAGCTGAGCTGCACTGTACTGAGTCACCAATTACTGTTAGGCACACCTTCCCCTAGCTGGGGAAGTTGGCTGTATATACCAGGCTTAGTGCTCAAAGGTAAGAGATGTCCCCTACCCTCTGGGGCTGCTGCTTGGATAAGAATTAGAATTTAGGCCAATTAATCATTATGGACAATATTAAGTAAAAAGTCTGTGCCAGCAAGACCACAATAGCGCCAGCTTGAAAGAGAAAGGAGGTGTTAGCCTGTTTTGCTGTTTTATCTTTACACAGACACAGTGGATGGAGGATATTGCTGTTCCAGACAGTTATTGGCCATCTGACAGACTTCCCTCGCAAGCTCTTGTTCCCTCTTCTAACCAAAATGAACAGATTTTGCAGAAAAGGAATGTAATCTTTAAAGTTCCGAGTTAATCAAATGCTTTAAAAACACAGTG
Organism: Pterocles gutturalis; assembly: GCF_000699245.1. Lineage (NCBI taxonomy): Eukaryota > Metazoa > Chordata > Aves > Pterocliformes > Pteroclidae > Pterocles > Pterocles gutturalis. The sequence goes on along the minus strand of NW_010145516.1, from coordinate 6,470 downwards.
CCTGTGATACAACAGATCAACTTTGTGCTGGGTGTCAGCCCATTCACTCCAACAAGCTTACACCAGAGACAAATTTGATCTGGTGCCTTTGTCAATAAAATTCTAGATTAAAAGAGACCCTATACAGAGCTAGTCCCAGAGGTAATTGCTAGTTAATCAGCCAATTAACTGACCCAACGAGTAGGAAAAGGGGAAGGGGGAGTAAGGGGGAAAACAAATCAGTCAAGGTATGGTAGAACATAATTCTTTAGGAGTTAATGTTAGAAACCTTTTCAAAGGGATTACAGCCTACCTTGACTCATTCTCTCTTCTTCTTTCCTTTTTCTCTTCTTCACAATTTGTAATTGTTGGTTCCCCTAATTGGCTGATTAACTACTTATTACAGACAGACTTGGAGGTATGTGGGATCCTGTTAGACATGGAACTTGATTTCGTCTAGAGAAGCAAGGCTGAATGCAGCACAGCATCTGTATGGGCCGTTTCTCTCCTACCCACGCTGATGGCTTAGAGTCAAGTAGCATTCCACTTGAGAAGTTTATTTTTTAAACTAGCTTCTATTTTATTTATTTAATACTATAAAGAAAGGGAAGGATTTTTTTTTAACAGTCTGTTATGCAAACAGAATGATTTTTAGCAGTGGAGTTTGTACCCCTCAAACGAACCTGTTTACTATTCACTGATGCATTATCAACACTATCAGGATATTTTAATGAATGAGCTGTTACAGCTGCTTGACATTACGATAATAAGTAATGACAGCAGAATTAACCTCTATTTTGCTTTCAGAGTGTGACCAGGGCGCTTTCTACCAGCAGCAATCGTGGGAGGCGAGTCCTAATGGTGAAAGAGGGCAAGCTGAGAAAGTTACCCTAATTTCCTTTTCTTGGAGTTCTGTGGGGCAAAAGAGCAGAGCTCACTCTTGCAGTTGTTGGATTCACACAATATTTATAGTGGGTCAAAAGGGAGGTACCAGTCTGTTCTGGTACATCCTGAAACCACACAACCAAGGATCTATTCAAAGTTGCTCTCTGAAGCTTCAAACAGAGTGTTTGCTGCTTGTTAAACATAAAGCAAATCTTATAGCATCTCATTAATGCACCTTTTCCAGCATTGTGTAGACAGGAATGGAGCTGCTACCCTTAAAACAGTGACATCATGGTTAGAGAGGGCACTAAGTTTGACCTCTCTAAAGCAATAGCTATCAGTGCACATGGTTGCACATACGCAGGTTACTTTCTAAAGCTGGTGGATTGTTTTGCTTGTCACCCCCCTGTGTAGATAGTAAATAATATTATTTTTCTCTCCTCTTTGCTTAGGCAGCAGGACACTGTGCAAAGCAGCAGCTTCTCCGGGTGTGAATGTCCAAGGAAATGGGCACAGAATTTGGTTCTCCTAACGTAACCTCTATGGCATAAACCTCTTCTTCTAAATTCACTTCTCTCCTTCAGCTTTGGAAGAGAGCTTGGGATTTTAGTTCTGTTTAATATCTGTGACTATTTATTCCTCCTACCCTTCTTCCTTAGCAAAGGAGCAAGCTGAGCCTGGGCAGCCCATCCTCAACTGCATGTAAATGACAATCTGATTAGGAAGTGATATATTCATCTCTAACTCCTGCATAAAAGTTATTCAAGTATTTTGACAAAATAAGTGTTGTTTACTTTATACGTTTTCTGCTAATTCTAAAGATTTCTGCAAACCTAAAGGATCTCATGGAATTTACAGGCTTGTGGCTTTGCTATTGAAAGTATAAAAGCATGCTAAATTAAGTTGATTTGCCTGTGAAAGAAACACGTCCATTATTCATGTCAGGGCCCTGTCACATCAGATTGAGTGAGTGAAGAAAACCCTTTTTTATAAACGTTCAGAAGCAAGGAAAAAACGAACCATTCAGGGGCTGAATTTCAATTGGGAGAAAGTCAGTCTGAAAGCAAGGTTAAAAAAAAAGTTGGGGACATGTCTAATGTTGGAAATCAGTAAAGGGTGGGTTGATTTAACTTTGGCTGGAATCTTTCAAACAGAAAGCCAGGAGGAAGCTTGAAGTAGCAGGTAGTGCACACAGTCTCGATGTCTCTCATGTAAACTTGTCAAAAGTAGTTAAGCTAATGCAGATTTAATTCTTTTCAGGTCCCATTTTTCTTGTTTGCTTCAAAACAATTATAAAAATTGTTAAACAGATAGAGCATTACATTTATGTACTACTAATATTTTTATCCACTCATTACATTATTTAACTCTTATTACCAGACAACATGTAGGGTTTTTAAAGTCTGATTAGTTGACAGAAAATTTTTTTAAAAGATTGGTTTAGATATGTCTGTTCTATGGCTGTGCATACCTGTAATGGGGGGGCTGACAGGATCAAAAATACTAAGGACTGTTTCCTGTCCACTGTAAGACGTGTGTTACTTCATGTAATGTAGACAGAAAATGTTGTCTGAGTTTTTAATGACATAGTGTGATAGGTCCAGACAAAATAAATGGCACATGTATACATGCAATTTTCTAAACAAAAAATTCGTTTACAGTGTACTAAAATATACCAAAATCCATAGAGATAAATAAGAAACCGAATGGGGAATTGGTTTATGCACTGAAATTCTCCTCATTGCCTGATTATAATTTCTCATGTGGCTTGTTTATTTAACAAAACAAAACCTTGCAGTTCCTTCTCACTACAGTTGTTTTCTTTATAAGCTTAAAACCAGCATGTTAAGTGGGATTTCACAGTCTTCTGCTTAAAGTCTAATTGATTTAGACTGGAAACCTTAGAGGTATTCTTTAAAATAAGTCTATTTTTTGTTGTTGTTGTTGTTGTTGCTGACATTATTATACTGTACAAAGGGTAATTCAGCAACTTGTTTGCCTTAAATCATGTTTCTGGGTACCAGGCCTATACATGATTTCTCCATGAGATTTGGTTTCCTACCTTTTGTTTTTGCCTAACCTCAGAGCCCTTGGGTTAACATGTTTTCTGCTTTAAAGCACTTATCTGAAAGACACTTTACCACCTCATCCAGGCGCTCTCTCGTGCTTCCCAACTTCAAAGTCTCAAGCTGGGAAAGCAATTTTAAGTCCCAGATGCTGGACTCTGTGGCTTCTATAGGACCTTCTGCTGAAGTTAAGTTCTTGTCTTTAATTGAAAATTGCAGCCAGTGTAAATAGGAGTTAGTTTGCGGCAAGCTTGCCACAAAAGGAATTACCTTGTGGAGTGGCTGCATTGGGGGAAACAGAGGGGATTAAAAAAAAAAAAAAAAAAAAAAAGGAGAGAGAAAGAAAAAAACTGGAGAAAAAAAAAAAAAGGGAGAGAGAAAGAAAAAAACTGGTGTAAAAGAGAGAGGCATTATACCGGGAAAGTAGCATCAAGACAAGGATTAATGGCTAGGGGAATTGTATTTTGTGCACTTTCAGCAACAGTATAATCTGCCAAAAGTAAGTGTTACTAATAAGTGGTCCACTAAAGAAAGGGTAGCATATTAAGGGAAAGATCAGGCTCTGTAAATAACAGAAAAGTTTTGTTCTGTAAAGAGCAAGCAAAGTGTTGCTGTTGTGTTTATTTTTAGTACTTACATTTGACTCAACTAATGAAGTTTGTTATTTTATGGAGTTGACAAGAGATGGGAAATGATACATATATACTACACAAATTATATTTTCTGCCAACGACAGTTACTTCTTTGTACCCACAATTTACTTATTTTACCGTACCTAACTGGTAAGGAGAAAGTCTGCATTTCCCTGTTGATATGTTATACTGATCTAATGGTGAAATGCAAGCAGCCATGCTGGAAATATGCCAGGCCTTAACAGACCAGAACAAGGAGAGCAGTGGTAGGGGAAAGGAGGGCAAGATCCCTTTTCAATGCTCAAACCTCTGCTGCCCTGGGATTATGGTGTTGATACAGGCTCACAGGACATTTTCAGATCTTCACAGTAACTCAGAAAAGACACAGCAAGAGAAAGTGAGGAGATCTTGGTGGTGTTCCCCTTCTTCTTTCTCCCACTCCCAGGAGTGGAGATGAATTGGGTTTTTTTACTTGTTGGACTCCCTGAACTGGCTCAATGAATGGTCAGACAAGGACCAGCATTGGCAGAAGGGAGTGGATGAGAGGAAATAAGATCTCCCTTTTCGGTGGGAAGCACAGCTTTAGTAGCTTAGCTGCATTGTGGAACTGCACCCTGGGAATTACTAAACTTGGACTCAGTTCACAGTTCCTTTACCAACTCCCAAGTCAACCTGGATATGTCACTTGCTATCTTAACGATAGGATTCTCTACCCACAAAATGAGAAGAATAAGTTCTTCCTTTTCTTCCAAATTCCTGACCTTTTCTATGTAACCCCAAGCACAGTATAGATACTGTCTTCATAGGAATCCATTCGGCAACTGTGATACATTTTTGTATTAAAATTATTACCACTAAAATGATTGTTTAAGCAAACATACTGACCTCTATTCTGTCTTGAGTAGATCACTTATGCTGTGCATTGCATCACTCCATAACAATGGAAACAGTTGAGCTATGGAAATTCTGTATATTCTGAAAAATAACACTATGGCTATTGTCAGGGAATAAGACTGTTCCATTGCTATCGGTGCACCTACTGTTGACTTTGTTTTGTTTTGTTTTTTTTTTTAAATAATTCACAGTTCATCGTATCAAAATGCAGTTTTGAATGGATGCAAATGGAACCAGAGTCTAAAAATCTAGTAGAAATATAATTGAGTCTGTTAATACATAATGCAGAATTACAGGAAACTGTAACGGGATTCAGTAAAATGCACTCCAAAGTATTTTTCCATATTACATAACCTATTTTTAGAAAAATATAGAATCTGTGAATTTAAGAGCACTGCTAATACAAAATAGTATTGTTTTAAAGCAGAAAATTGCAATCGTTTCTACTCACTTTTCAGTGGCTTACAAATTGCATTGATTCAGAAGTCTCTCAAGAGTTTATGCAGCATGAATCCATTGGACGCATCTGTGAAAAACAGCACTGATTGAAAATCCCAAATATATCCTAACTATGCCTAACTTTAAAATGGCATCATTTTTGAGAGTTCTAAAAATCACTCACTTAGTCAAGAATTCGTGAAGTGCTCTTTGAGTTTTTCCCCTTGGACTTTAATATTCGGATACTTTTAATTTTTTTATTTTTAAGAGTATTTTCCTTTTTCATTTACTGTTATGGGAAATAATTGAGTTGTACATGGTATGACACTCTCTCTATGCATACACAGACACAAATGCCATGACTTTGGATCAAAAAAACACTTAGCTTGAGACATTGCCCATTATTATTCCACTTACAGTACACACTTGGGAAGTTTTCATGTTCATAATTCAATGTCTCCAGTGCACCATACCTCTTAAAGATATGCAAGTTCATTTCAGCATTTATCTGCTCTTTTCTCCTCAGGAGTTCAACTGTTTTTCCGCCTGATGGTTAGAATGAATTGAATATTTTGAACTCATCCATCAGATTTGGAAATGATCCCTGAATTGATGAGAGTGTTTAACAGTTAATTGAACATTTCTGTTGTGAACTTTCATTGTTTCAAAGTGCAAAAATACTGCGCCCGAGAATGCGGACAAAGGAGAGAGGATCCGTGATACATTCTTGCACCACAAATACTTTCATCCTCTCGAGAGCAGCAGGCATAACAGGGGCATCACTCTGGTCTCACTCTTGGATACTGCAAGGAACGGTGATCTGAAAAGGACTTTCACAGGACCTGAGGGCTCCCGTGTTCTGTAGCAGGAAATAATTCTACATTTTTCAAATCCGTGTTCTAGTTGTGCTCATCTCACACAGACTGACTTCCCTAAACATATGATTCAGCCACGTAACTCCTACCCATGCCCATGTGGGACAGATGTTCCTAACAGCAGCCTCAAATATTGGTCTGCCCCGGTGACATACACATTGGTAAATAGCTCATTATAGAATCATAGAATCATTAAGGTTAGAAAAGACATCAAGGATCATCAAGTTCAACTGTCAACCCAACACCACCTAACTCCCTAAACCATGTCCCTAAGCACCAGATCTACAGGTTTATTGAACACCTCCAGGGATGGTGAGTCCACCACTTCCCTGGACAGCCTGTTCCAATGACTGATCCCTCTTTCAGTGAAGAAATTTTTTCTAACATCCAGCCTAAACCTCCTCTGGTGCAACCTGAGGCCATTTCCTCTTGTCTTATCACTTGTTACTTTAGAGAAGAGGCCAGCACGACTCTCTGGGCTCGGCCGTCCAGCCAGTATTTTGTCCAGCAAAGGGTATTCCTGTCTAAGCCATGGGCCACTAGCTTTCCTAGGAGAATGCTGTGGGACAAGGTGTCAAAGGCCTTGCTAAAGTCCAAGTAGATGACATCCACGGCCTTTCCCTCATCCACTAGGCAGGTCACCTGCTCATAGAAGGAGATCAGGCTGGTCAAGCCTTCCTTGCATGAACCCATGCTGGCTG
>NW_010145515.1:13295-42156 GCF_000699245.1 Pterocles gutturalis | reverse complement strand
TTTTTTTTTCAAAACCTGAAATTTCTCATTTTGCTGCAGAGCTCCAAAAATCTTGCAGCCAAAAAATTTGCGAGAATTAATTTTTCTTCTTTGCTTTATTGCCAGTTCTTTTGTTCCCTTTTTTACTTTTCAACTGGAAAAATAGAGAAGAAAGCAACATGAAAAAGGAGAGGGAGAGGACAAGCTCTCTTTCACTTTTGTTACAAAAAGAAAAAAATACAAAAATGTTTAATTTGAAAAAAAAAAGGCTCAACAAATCAGATCGACATCACAAGTCATAAGATGCTTTATGTCCATCCTCAAAGGAAATCATAGGGGATGGAAGATGTGTAGGGAGGAGCAATTTTTCTTTTTTATACGTTATTCTTCAGAACAATGACTTCAGAGTTCCACTGAGACAGAGTCCAAGCCAAGCATACAGGAGCTCTGAAGAGAGGAGCTGTAAATCTCCTGAACAGAAATGACACTAAACACTTACCCAGAGCTGATCATCTTGGCCTGCAGGACTCTTCTTCACAAATGCACCATAATACGTAGCAATATTCCTGTGGTGGGAGTACTTTTTTAGCATATTGATCTCCAGCTTGATTTCCTCCTCTTCATTCTGTAGCACAAGAGAGCAGAAGGCACCTTAGGTGACCAGAGATCCCGGAGCCCCAGGGCTGCCCAGAGATGAGGGACAACCACTGTCTTTGGAGGTTTCCAGCACCCATCTGGAACCAGCCCTAAGCGACCTGGTTTGATCCCACGGCTGACCCTCCTTTTGAGCAGGAGCTTGAACCAGAGACCTTCTGAGGCTACCTCCAGCCCGAGTTATCCTGTGATTATAGGACTGCAAGTGAAGGACAGACTCATAAACTGACAACTGCATCACCCTGATACACCCGTCTAAAACAAGGAATTGTTAGGGTTTGACCTAAAGAATCAAAATGACCCAGTCTGGGTGTAACAACCTCATATTGCCCCGTCTAAAACAAGGAATTGTTAGGGTTTGAACTAAAGAATCAAAATGACCCAGTCGGGGTGTAACAACCTCATATTGCCTCCTCAGGGGGCTTAGACAGGACTTACTACTCCCTTACTTGCCGTTTCTGTATGCAGCAATTTAGTCTTGGAGAAATTAACCAGATTCAAACCAAACTAAAAATATTCCTAACGCTCCATTGCTTAAATACTTGGAAAATCACTCAGTGCACGCGTCAGCCTTAACGCTCCATTGCTTAAATACTTGGAAAAGCACTCAGCGCATGCGTCAGCCCGCTTGTCTTCCCAGTCCTGTGGATTCTTGCTTGGAGGAAATCAAAGCCAAGAAGGAGGCACCTCGCCACAAACCAAACTCCAGAGCCAGTGCAGGGTTAGGATCTGCTCCTTCCTTCCGCTTGTGAGGCCACCCTACATGGACCATGGGGTTCTCCCTCTCCTCCTAACATTGTTAAATCACTGGGGGCTAGCACCCTCCTAGACATCTCCCCCCAGACACTGGCTAGCTCTGTTGTCCCACTGTCTTTGTTTCAGTCCCTTCAGGGCAGACATTCCCTTCTGCCCAGTACAGCACCGTGCACAGTACAACAACGAATGGAAACACAAGTTTTAATAATTACATTAGAAGGAAATGCCCTTTTCCAGGGAGAACCACCTGATCTGAAGAGGTCCTCTCAGAGCTGACCTGTTTGCCACCAAGAGACATGGTGCACAATACCCAGTGAAACAGAAATGAGGGGTGCTGCAAGGTATCCTTGTCCTGGTTAAAAGGAGCGTGACAAAGCTGAAAATTAATTTACCTTGCTGCAGAACATCCCAGTCAGCACTTACTAGCTGAAGGGGGGGGAAAAAAAAAAAGACAGCAAGAATAGCTCAGCGTCACAGGACATTTTTTTGCACTCTTTCACTATTTTCCAGTAGCTTTGCCATCAAAGCATTCCTTTAACCATCACCACAGACTGCTCACAAAACCATCTGCGTTGTCCTTTCTACCTGTAGCAAAACATTAAAGCCTGACAGGCTGATGCCAAATTCCCTCAAGCATATGCATATGATACATCTCATTAAACCCAACCACACAAAAATCATTCCCAAGAGAACAGAAGGGACCAATAAGTTTTCCCCAGTAACACCAATCCACAGGAGACACGTTATCAGACCAGAGCCTAATTGTCTTAAGCTTTAGGAAATGGGAAACATAAAATAACTCTTATTGAAGCAAAGTGAGCCATTTCAGGTTTCAGAATAGCCCCTTCTTGATCACAGGCTCTGAAGCTGCACCCATTAAGAAAGGAGAACCCTTAATCCTCTGCTTGATACAGCCCTGGATGTTGCATGACTTAGCGAGGGTAAGGAGGGGCCTGGTGCAGGATCTGGAGTGCTCTGAAGCTGCACCCATTAAGAAAGGAGAACCCTTAATCCTCTGCTTGATACAGCCCTGGATGTTGTACGACAGTGAGGGTAAGGAGGGGCCCGGTGCAGCATCTGGAGTCTCCATGAGAAATCAGAGGTGACTCCCAGCAGCATGCAGGAAATCCTCCACCAGCAAGGTCCTGCTCCTCTCTCTGCACATGGCCAGGGCACAGTCACAGGGAGCTGAGAGCTCGTGCTGATGCTTTTTGGGAGGGGAAACAAGGCTCTGCTCTTTTTGGGACTCCAAACATGCACGTGGAAAGGGTGGAAACAGGCAGGTGAGGAGAAGGAGGCAGAGAATAAGGAGATGGGAACCACCATTCTGGACCTGATCACAAGGGTCCCATCACTGGTATGAGTTTCTGGTAACGGAAAGTTAGGGGAAAAGGGCAGAAAGTGGGACAAACAGGGAGGACTCCCTCTCGCTGCTGTCCCTCCTGCATCCTGCCCACTCCCACTAGGGCAACCAAACATGTGGAGGGGCAACGTTAACTTTTGGTAAAGGCCTTCCCCAAATTACTTAAGTTCTTTTCAGATCTTAAAGTTTTGGTGTTTTTTATATTAAAGGGTTTTTTTTTTTTTTTTTGAAGTGGGGTTTTTGGGGGGTTTTTTGTTTGGGTTTGTTTTTTTGTTTTTTTTTAACTCTGCCCATCTGCATGAGCTTTGCACTGGTGTAGCCCAGCTGAAAAGCTTCCCTGCTCTGCCCTCAGCACCAGTCTGCAGCTTTCACAAAGTTCCCCTCGGGGACCTGGCAGATCTCAACCACTTCCTCAGAGCTGTTGCCTCTTTTTCAGCTCTTCTTCCTTTGCCCAATTAACTTACTGAATGCTGGAGCCACGCTGGCATATCTCTTATCCAAATACTTTCTATTCCTCTGCGATCTTGCCTCCATGTTTTAAAACAAAGATGAGCACGTGCCTGTTTGTGCACACAGCTGGAACACCAGGTAGGCTATTCCACACCCACCGGCAAGAGCAAAGAGTAGCTGCACATGTGTAATGCCCTTTCCCCACTAATAGCAAAACAATCCAATCCCTGCTTTATCTCGTGTCCTCATCTGTTCACCCAGAAAGCTGGAACCTGTTCCCTCTCTGCACCTGCCTCTTCTTCCCTTGCCCATCCCTGGAGGCAGCTCCCCATGCTCACACACTGCTGTATGTTGCTCGTGCCTTGGGAAGACACTGCTTGGGTCCGACAGCGGGCTTCCCTGCTGAGCCCCACCACTGCTGAGCAGAACCTCCCTGAGCCAAACTCTTGTATCCTCCAAAACCAGAAATGTGACTTCAAATATCAGTCAGTCTGAAAGGTAAAGGCTGTACAGGACAGCAGGTGGGCATTTCACAAAGTACTCTGGTTTCCCACTGCTTGAGTGAGTTTTGGAAAAATCACCCTATTTCACATGGAGAAATCAAGGCAGAAGGGGAAATGTGAGTGATTCTGTCCCAAGGGCCACGTCTGAGGCCCAGGAACTGAACCTGGACTTGCCAAGTCTCAGTGCTATGTCCATCCTTCAAACAGGGTGACTGGGGACAAAAGCACCCTCAGCTTTTCAGTGTGTGCAAATGCTCAGGATTTCCACTTTCCACCACCCCTCTGTCAGTGTTACCATCAGCCACATTTCCCAGGGGTCCAGAAACCTGCTCAGAAACAATGCTGCTCGCAGATGTGCAGGTGCAAAAAGCTGTTTGCTTTCACAAACCAGTGCCTTTGTGGGCACAGATGGCTGCATGCACCAAGATGACAGGTTCATGATCAAAGGCTATTTTTGAAGAGGTGAGCCTATCTGCAGTGACACTGGGAAGCAAAGAACTAGAGAGCACACGCCTCTGACCTCAAATGGAAACAAGATCATCAGCTGATAAATACTCCACCAAGAGACCCCTTAGTACTGGGGCAGTTCTGATGACAACTTTCTCATTTAAATGTTATTTTGCTATCTGGAAAGACTGAAAGCAAGGACAGAGAGAGAGCAACCTGCTGCAGAAGAGCTCTTTGATCACCTGCACCGACAGCTGAAGCGAAAAGCAGCAAGAATCCAACCCCTTTGCAAGCGCTCTGCTTGCTTGGCACCCTCAGAGAACAGGAAGCAGAGCCTGCGTGGAGAGGCACACGAGCGCACGTCGCCAGCAGCTCCCCTTCACCCATTTCAAAGGGCTCCCCCCGCAACACAACACGGCAGCACTTCCTGACAGATGTCCAGAGGATCCCGCAATGACCACAGCATCCTGCTGCCGCTCTTAAGAAAACAGCCCAGGGCTGCAGCTCAGGACAGCAAAGGGCAGATTTGCTCCGCTCTGAGTGTGCCCCACATCTTAGAGCTGAACCATCCCAGCTGGAGCTGGTCAGGCAATTCTGATGAAGTGATGTCTTAAAAAAAAAAAGAAAAAAAAATGTAGATTTGTCGAAACAGAATATTTTTGCAGAAATGTACTGGTTATGACTAAAGGTTAGCTGAAAGACTTCTTGGTTGGATTTTCTAGTGATGGAAACGTGATGCTGGGGGAAAGAAACCCATTGCAGAATATCCAAGTAGCAAGGAAATACCTCAGACCCCTGGGCTACAAGATATCCTTGTTCAATCCTATCCTGTCCCAAGTCAGACAACACTGACCCACTACTGAGCAGGTTAGTGACCAAACCACCACCAGCCTACGCTGGCACAGGGCTCTGTCAGACTCAGCCACTGGAACTGCCCCACTTTGAGTCAGATGGATCTACTGGAGGCTTGAACTGGGGCATCCTCTAAGCAGGTGCACAACTCACAAGGCCAATCCAGGCATTCAGCTCTTCTCCGCATTTTTTTGGAGATGGGTGAAGGGGAAAAGACTGCACTTGTCTTGATTTTATTTTTTTAATCTTCCTGTTTTCTGACACATGAAATTTTCACTCCCTAAGAAAACCGTTTCCTGAGTAGCACTAATCAGATCACACAACCACCCAAAGATGAAAACAGCCACAGGGGCTAGGAGCCCCCCGTCTCACTCAAGCAGGTTTACTATGACAGCTTCCATTTCTCACAAGCCAAACTCCATGTGAGATGTTGCTCTCAGGTGCAATTTATATGCAGGACATTGGAGACGAGGATTTCAATATTTTAAAGACTTTATTTAATGCCTCAAGCTAGCTTTTCAAGACCAAAGGATCGGAAAATAACTTAAACCTGAGCAGACTAACAATGCAAGAGAAATACTGAATCCTTGACAGGCTCTGAATTTATGACACTGAAATGTTGGAGACTGAAAGGATTTCTACATTACAGTTAGAACCCACTACTGCTGTGAGAGGCTTCAGTAACCAAATGCTGTGAAGCAGAGAAAAAAACTACTGGTATTCACAGGAGAACTGAGCTTCAGAGATGCCCTGAACGTCACTCCATTTCTTGCAGCCACAAGGCTCACCCCAAGCGCTCTAGAAATTTGCACCGAGGTGTCTGAAAGGCTTGGGACCACAGCTGCCAGCCCCACCCTGCCGCTGCACAAAAGCAGTCAGGGTTTACCATAACACACTGAGCTGTGAGATGCGGTGGCGGAGGAGAGGACAAGCCCAGGGCAGAGCAGAACCGACAGCTGCAGGAGGAACCGGCAGCTCCTGGCAGCAACCGCCCTGCATCACTCCTGCGCTGGGCTCCCAACATCTCCCAGAGGCACCAACGAGGGCGCGGAGGAAACCACTGGAAAAGCAGAGGACTGCATCCAGGTCTGACAGCCTGTGCCCCAGCAGCGGGAATGCAGCCAACCCAGCATTTAGAAAGTGGAAATGACAGCAGAAAGGCTTGCACTCAGCCTGCACCAAGGTCAGCAAGCAGAAACACTTCAGTACAGCTGAACTGGATTTGTTCAGGGTTTAGTGGGCGGAGAGCACCAGGGAAACCCCCTCCAGGTGGCTGCACCAACATGCTCACCACCCAACTGTCAAACTGTCCCAACTGATTTCGCATTAAGTGACTCAACGTGAAAACAGCATCATCTGTTATCACTGCCTCTCAAGCAACGGGATGGGTTGCCCAGTATGATGCTGGCTCTCCAGCCTGCAAAGAAGCAGCAAATCAGACTTAAACAGCTGGTTTTTGTTCCCAGAATCACGCAAGTCTATCAAGGTGAATTACTGAAGCAGGACAGGAGGACAAGGTTGTCCTCCATTTAAATTTTGTTTCCAAGCAAACAGGCAATTCTGGATGCTAGTTTGTTGCTTACATACAAAGGAGACTGTTTCACGTACAGCAAAGGGAAGGAGATCTTTACAAGGTTCCCTTCCTGCAGTTTTTCTTTCAATTGTTTCATCAAGGAAGGGACTGTCACTGGTGTTAACATGATGGCCCACAAGTGACATCCTTGGCCAGCCCTCACGCGCTGTTGACTGACCCAGCAAAGAATGAAAGCAGTCCCTACAGCAGCTCTGGATCGCTTCTGAGCCCCTGCCATGATCTGTCCTGTCAGCTCCTCTGTTAAAGCATGGAGGTGCTCTAATCTTAGGAATCTGTCTGTGACCCAAACCCTACACCCTGTCCCTCCCAAAATCCAGCAGCCTCATGTTTGGTGACTGCCAATTTTAAAGCCAAAGCACCTGTTGATATATGTACCTATACCTAAAAGCAAAAATCCCATCAATCTCACATAGCACTCAATTAAAAAATATTTATCCTCCCCTGTGCACAGAGAAGGGCAAGATTGGCAATTCACCAATACATGAGTATTTTACAAGGTAGCAGCCACAGCCAACCAGCCCTTAGATGTGCTTTGTAAAAGCATTACAGTAGCATGTAAGTTCAAAAAACCGATGTGCAGCTCAGTGCACTCGCTGCTCAGGGCTGGATCCCTCTGCCATCAGCAGAGCGTGCTGTCCTGCACCTGCTCTATGTGACACAGCGCACGCAGACACCAACCTGTTCTGCTGTCTTCCAAGACAATCAAATGACATATGAAAATGCAGGCAAGGCTCCCTCGTGCTTGCCCAGAACACCACATGTAAATGTACCACTGGCAGACCTGGCCCTGTGTTTTATTTCAGGCAATAACCCTGCCACAATATCGCAAGAGGACTCTAACTTTACCTTGGAGTACCGTACTCCATATCTACACTGCAGAGTGACAGAATGGGGAGCTGGTTGTCAGTGAGACTGGGTGCACCCTACCAAACCACAGACTTCCAGGGAATTTGAGTCTGCCCAGCCCTTCTGGGGCTCAGGTTAATACGGTCTCAAGGAGGCAAGCTCCTTTGCTACTGGCTGTGCTCTTAAAAGGAGAAACAAAACCCAATACTTAGCAACTTCTTCAACACCCTGTTCCAGCACTGACACCACTTTATAAAAGAGAACAGAGACAGTGCCAATTAAACTGTCTACTTCTCTCATCTGTCAAATAACAATAAAGCAGTGCTACATGTGCATTTCTAACATGTTCCTGCTTGCTAGCTGTCAGGGTAGCTGCTCTGAAGAACGGCTGGCACGCAAGGGGAGAGGATGTGATGAAACACAGCAGGGGCAGCGCAGAGCTACAGGAAATCTTTTACTTGCCATCTCTGGAAACAGGTAGTCAACTAGAAAGTTCTCCTCTTTGTTATTATAGAACATCATAATATATGGCAATGCATTCCCTTATTGCTTTGTCACCATTGGTCAGGTACAACTGAAAAATCTGGTTGTATTAGCCCCTCTCAGTACTTTATAACATAAACCAGTGCTCAGCAACCAAAATTTACGCCACTGGATTGTCTTTTGTAAGCTATCCACTTTTTCATGATCTGATAATTTATTTTTCCTTGTGTCTTGATAACAATTATTTTCGGTTTTGTGCTCACCTCGGTCACGTTCATCACTTTGATTGCTGCCAGCTGCCCAGTCTTAACATGGCGACCCTGGTAAAACAACAACAGACTGTCAGTAAAACACGTATGCAAACTGTGTGCACAGGAACAAATTAGGCATGTAACAACGAGGCTTGAGTCTTGATGTGTGATTGAAAGCAAGTACTCTTTCAGTGACACAAAGCTATCAAGGTCAAGGTGAACTTTGGTGATGTGTTACCAGACCCATACCCTTACCATGCTCTGAAGTTAAGCGAGTTACCTTTGCAGGGGCAAATTTCCCCCTTCAGCACAAAGCAATCAGCAATGCTGGGAGACCTCTGCTGTCAGAGGCATGAGTTTATGGGTCTCCATCCAACTCCTCTTCATCAGGTCTTGCCACCCCTCAAGCCTCCTCTTCTGGGAAATCTCAGCACAGACGCAGGATGACCTAACCAGAACCACCTGCTTGTCCCACCAGCCAGGGCTGACGCTTGCTGGGGAAGCAAGGCGCTGGGTGGCTGGCACTGTCCTCACCTCCCCACCCCACATGTTCTGGCTCGCCTTGGGGTAAAGGGGGAGGAACTCTCCCAGGGCTTTGACGGCGTGAGCCTACATCTGTACACGCACGTAGTGAAATGTCCACAGTCCATGATCAATATTAAGCAAAAGATAACTTGTAATTTTAGGCTAAGTAAGTGGCTAGTTTTTGAAAACAAAGCTAGGAAAAGGGAGGTAATATGGAATAAAGCTATTAAAAGAGGAAACTTGATGTTGAGACTGACAAAATGTGGTTCACAAGAATGGATACTAGAAACACAACCGGGAACCTTGCTGTAAATTGCACAGTTTCTTGGCTTGATTAGATCAAGTTGCTCAACAGATGCTGTAGACGTAGTCTTTTCCCATGATAACCAACACTAACCTCATGCTGGAGGATAGTACCAAAAGATTCATGTGAACAGTGGATTGGCTACACATCCTAACTCCTCACTTCCATCAAATGTTCATAAATGGGTGTGAAGTTTTGAGACTGCAACTTTGTTCCTGAAACAGTAGTGCCTGCAAAGCTGTACATTGAAATAACTAACTGACATCAGTTAAGTAAGCCATAGGAAATCAGGAAATAAAATATGAAATGCTGCGGTTTGCAGACAAAATGATTTGCAGGTGCAATTTACACCTGCAAAATTAAAAGCTGGGTTGATGTAATTTTAAAACCCAGGTCCTATCTGCACAAAATTGCACACAAGTGTTATTTCTAAGACTAAGCAATTTTGCATCAAAGAAAAATGATTCCTCGTTTTCAGGCAATATGTCACAGTCATGTTTTACAGAAAACCAAATCCCGCTGAGTTTTTCTATATTTATAAGCGTCCTCTTTCTGTGGAAGCACTCCTGGGATTGCAAAGCTTTTTCTCATAAACTAGAACGATAGGATTTCTGTATTATCACAGACCTCAGGAGGAAGACAAATGGGACACACCCTCACCAGGCCACGACACACACCCCGCCACGGCTGAGGACAGATGGGCAACGACGAGTGCTAGCCCAACAGATGCCGGTGTTTGGTCAGCAACCACCCCAGCTGATGTCAGTCCCGCTCAGCAAGTTGGAGGCCATTGTTTGCAAACGTTTCCAGGCATTGAATGCCTTGGCAATATAGAGAGAGAGGGCCCTCCACAACGTACAGTCATGCCAGACACGCTGGCACCCTTGCTTAACTCCAGAGTTTGTCTGGAGTCAGGTGGGCTGATAATTCCACGTCTCCAGACAACACACACAGCAGGCAACCAACCCATTGAAACGAGTCTCCCCTGGGCTGCTGTGCATTCTGCAAAGGATGATGTCAAGACTCAGCACCGATTTTCATAATGACAGTGAAGCATGGAGATGTGCTTCTTAACGGAAAAAGTAAATCAATCAAGACTAGGCTAGCACTGCACTGGATATTGAATATTTGTAAGAATAAGGAAAGGGGAAAGGCTTGGTATTCAGTTTTGATTTCAAAGGATGATACCTGGTCAAACTGTCCCTCTGTATTACAGACATCTGTTATTTTGCAACCACAGTTATTTCTACTATATGCAAACCTACTGCTCTCCTTCACTCTTACCACTGTAAATGAGAAAACTAAATCCCTCCAAAAGGTTTGGAAAATTAGCATTTATAGGAAAGAAAACAGCACGCCCTTTTGTTTTGTGGGTCACGATTCACCTTTGCACAACAAAATTGTCCCTGTTAACTGAGATGCACAACTTGATCCTGCTCCCACATTCCCAAAAGCTCCCATGTCTGCACCTGGACTGACTGCTGGATGAGAGGAGCCCAGTCTCTGCAGAGAGGAAAGGACCATGTGCCTCGTTTTAATGCTCTATCTTCCCCATGCTGTGCAAAGTTGCTACTAGCCCAAGGGAGAAGCATAGGCTCATATGCAGCCATGCCTCTGCACAGGCTGACCTGCAGTAAATACTCCCTGACTGGGTAGAGCAGCCTGGACGTGGAAGTAAATTCTGTAAACTACGTGCACTTGACAACCTGATGTTCTTCTAGATCCCTTATCCAGGAACAATACAGACAGAGGTTCAACCTATGAGAGAATCCAAACCCTTCTCAAGAATCTGAAAGGAAAAGAACAGTAAAAGCTCATTCCTGTTGCTTTGCTCTAATTCTCAACTCACAATTTATTTTCAACAACTTTTATCAGACTCTTTGAAAAGAGTCTTCCATGTTTCTTGGTTGCATTAAGCGGAAGAACCTCTTCCCCCACCCCACAAGTCTGGGCTATCTATATATCTGCGTTTGCCCTTCTTCAATTATCTAAAAGGGATGAATTAGTTTAGAAATGTGTATTAAAAAAGTATCTTGGAGAGTGTAGATAAATATGTATCTACAGCTTTATATCTATGTAAAAACATTTTCATCATGAGATACTAATTTTACCACCATCTTGGCAGATTTATTTTTAATTAGTTGTACGTTTTCCCAAAGTAAAGGATTCATCACCATCGCTGAGCAATACGTCCCAAAAGTCTCTGCAGACGCTACTGTTGTTGGGAAACAGTTGCGCCAAACCATGCGGCAGAATTACACAGCACACACCAGCGTTTCTCCTTACCTCTGACAGCAACCCAACATACACTAATAAAAACTTTCCTTTAAATATTGCCAAAGGAAAAGGTTCAGTCAGTAGAGACAAAATATCCAAAAAACCCTGAAGACATCCTAAATTATATTCCTCCTCCTTCCCAGAACTTCACTGTCTAATCAGTTATGAAAGAAGGGGCTGAAGCAAAGCCACCCAACAGCTCACCCAAGCACCAGCAGTCCCTGTAAGCAGTGGTTGCAAAGTGGCACCTCTTGAACTCGGCACCACCACCCAAAAAAGTGAGTGTGCTATTGCAAGACTCTACGCCAAGAGGGCTGAAGCTTTCAGAAGACACGTGTTCACGTGGAGCAGAACCATCAATGCCCATGCAGCCGATCTGAGCAGGCTACCGTGCTCCACATGGCACTTGCTTTAATGCAGAGAGTACGACTATGCTGGCAGTCAGAACAAAAATCACAGATTTCTTTATGTTTGGTTTTTTTTTTTTTTTCCAAACTGTTTTGAGTTCATTTTCCTTGACATCTCTAAAAGCAGCAAACATCCCAAACACAGCTTCTTATTAACACAGCGAGGCCAGTGCCTAAGTAAGGAGAGGTTTCAGGGACTGGCCCCTTATTTTCTCATTTATCAATAAATCTCAGAGGTTAGCCAGAGTTCATGGGAACTCACACACTGCTACTTTTGCTGAAGCCACAAGCTTGAGCATGTTTGAATTGTTTTGAGAAAGGTGGTGTTTTGATTTTTGTTTAAAGCTCCCAGGAGCAACTGGCTGTTTTAACTGTTTCCCAACCAAATGAGATCAACAGATGTATTTATTTCCAGTGACCAGACACACAGAAGTTCATCCTTTTTGATTTAATCCAAAAAGGGAGGAAGAACAAGGGGCACTGCCCTCCTAGCCCTCTGTGCAACCCGCCGCTGCCCATCCTCTCCACATCAAAGGGAATCAATGTGGTGTGATTCAAGGTCCTCCTTTGCACACTTCCTCAAAAAAACTGGGCAGAGGGCAGGAATGGTCTGTGGGCCCATTTCCCTAAGAAAAGCTTTCATCTTTCAACAAAATGCTCAGTTTGAGAGCAAGTTTCAGCTCTGGAGAATGTGGCCAAAACATCCAACAGCCATCTGCAAGTCACCCATATTCCCCAGACAAGAGTACAGCATCAAATGCTATCGAGCTCACACAGAGCTTAAGACATTAACAATTCTGAAGCTCAATGACTTTCTAAAATTGAAGTTCTTGCCTACATTTTGATGAAGTATCCAAGCTGGAAGAAATTTTCCCATTAGCTTTGAGTCCAGCTGAATTCCTTGTCTCCTCCAGGAAATATTTCCACATAAAGTCTGCTGCAGCTGCCAGTTAGTCACTGCAGTAACATTCAGCAAACCTGGAGCCAGCACACACATTTTTCAAATCTGTATACTGCTCGTTGCAGCCACATTTGTGGAAGATGATTTATGCCAAAGATCTGGTTCTGATGAGCTCCAACCGTGCACTCTCTCTGCATGGAGATATACATGGAACAGGACAGACCACTCAGTGTTACTTCTATTGGATATGTATCTTTTTAGCTCAGTTGGATAAAGGAACCACTTATCTATGCCCTCTACTGAGGGTCAAGATATGTATTTTTCTATTTACATCAAACAAGAGTATCAGCATTAGCAGTCAAGCTACTGGCTGATAAAGGGTCCTTACATGAATTAAGCATATTTACACAAAGATGTATTCAGTCACATACAACACCTTTTCCTGTTAGGTTGAAACAAAAATTTTGAGTAGTCCCTGGCACGGGCCATGATTGCAACCAGACACCCAAGGTTCCAGTGACATACACCTGAGACTGTACGGCTGTGGGTCACACGCAGAGAGCTTGGTTTGGCAGGTTCCTTCCCAGATCCTGCCCAGCCCTCTTTTCCTAGGGCTGGCAAACAGCTCCCAGCAGCTTCTCTCCCGACTTGTGATCCAACAGATCTGAAGTGGGCAGTTGCAAGTCCAGACAACACAACTGTCCTGTTACGGTGCTGTGCACCAGGCCAAGGCGGTCCACCACAGACCCATCACCCGCTTCCTTTTTGGCAACAGGCGCTCATCGATGTCCACGTGTTTCTGGGTCTGTGGATGCAGCTGTCCCCATTTAACCGCAGCAGGAACCGTGCATGCGAAGGGCAGGCACTCCCTGCTACAGGGTCCCAAGGCAGCATGAAGCTGGTGGGTTTGACGATGCAAAACTCCCCATCTGTGCCCACGTCCTGTCTGCAACCAGAAGCACAACCTCACTTTTCTCTCCCTTAAAAAGCAGTGGTTTTGGCAAGGCTGTGATGTGTCTATGTGCGAGGATACCTCACAGATGCCAGAAGCCTCGGACATTTGCCAGTTTGCACCTTTGTGCCCACACGGAGGGCAATTTCACATCAAACACACTCTGCCATGATGCACACACACACGTGCGGTGCACTTGGGCTGTGCACGGATGCAAATCGCTCACAACACCTGCACAAGGGCGCGGGACCCCCAGGTGACCCTTCCCAGCACTGCCTGCTGGTGTCACCCAGCAAGCTGGTAGGTGCCACAACCTCAACTCTCAGGATCTTCTCCAAATATTGAAGGTTTGTATTTGAAAGCAAGGTCTGGCTGTTGGAGGTAGAGGACTTTCGAGGCCAGAGGACTTTCTCACTGTGAAGCATTTATTATGGGATAACCGGTGCAGGCTGTGGCCACCTGCCCTTTGGGAGCGGGGTGAAGGCACAGCTGTTTCGCTGTGAGCTCTTACTGAAAGTGAACTCCAGCAAGCAGGTTTCCTGTTCAAAACCCACTTACGAACTTTGAAGCTTGAGCCCATCTCGAGTAAATCAGTGTGCGGTGCTGCGGTTGCTGGTAGGCTGTCAGCTCTGTGCCCTGAAGGATGGGACCCCACCCTTTACCCCTCTCCCCTCCACCCTTTCCACCCTGGTAACACAAGAAAAGCCTTTAAGAGACCGTGCATCAAATGAACAATGCTCTGCATTGGATCCAGGAAACCCTATCTCCTATTCCACATGACCTTAACAAAGTCATGATCCTTCTGTTTCCCTTTCCACCACACAGGGCTTTTCTGCTTAGACTCAGCTCTTTAGCAGAGCTGAGCAAGGATTGCTATGGCCAGCCCCAGCACCAGCCCGGGCACACCAGCCTGCCCCGCTGCTGCAGCGTGCTCCCCAGGGCATGCCGGTGGGTGAGCATGGCAGGGAGGAGGACCCCAAGAACGTAAAACCTGCAGATAAACTGCTCCTGCCCTGCAGTTCAGACACAGCCTCCGTTTTACAGCACATGGCTGCTCACAAGGGACATCCTGCTGTCCCTCAGGGTCTTGACCAATGTAAACAAGGGGACAGGGTGTGCACACCTGGGGCTGCAGCATTTTGGTGCTGAGACATGTCACGGGAGAAGACAGCTCTATCAGGAAGACCAGTCTGTAATCCTCATCTCAGCAACCACGCCAGACAACCTGCTGTAGTCACGGTTGGAGCTCTTCAGATAAAAAATACAGCAGCAACGCAAAACTTGAAATGCAACAGGAATAAATTCCAAGGAAGAAGTTATTAAGAGTTTGGAAGCTTATAGCTTGTTTTTGTTAGTTAATGGTCTGAGGCAGAGCTCAGGGTCAGTCGTGCACCGAATACTAGCAGTGGATTTTGGAAATTATCCATTTCATTGTAAACCATGACATGTAATCCACATCAACTCTGATAGTTTAAAAAAAAAAACCACAAACACAAAAAAACACAAAACCCATAATGCACACCAGCCTTGGGCAGATAATTAGCAGTTTCAGAAAGTGTTTTTTTTTAAACCCCCATGAAGAATTCAGGACACCAGCCAGGTGGAAATGCAGCTATAATTTTGATTACAGCTTCATCCTTTTGATCATGCAACTCAGGCTGCCGAAAGCCTGCTCTGACTGACATTATAAAGTTTTGGTGGCACTTCTGTCACCGTGTCTCTGGATGCCTGTTCTCTTGTGGCGCTGTAAATCAAAGAATTGTATTCCCCTAGAGCACTGCTTCTCTTCTTTGTGCTCCTGGGAGATGCTGAGGTTTGGGAGCCTGGGCCCTGCTCCAGGTCACCTCAGCTCCGTCTCCCAGCTGCAGCACACCCTCCTTTCCCTGGGAGGAACCACTGCCATGCCAGCAGCGCAGGATGCAGGGACTTCCATCAACCCACAGCCCAGCTGCATTGCCTGAACGCTGACCACGTGGATGCAACACACTTGCCCTTGCACCCCCACATTTGGCACCCAATTTCCAGACAGTCTCACCCCAAAACACTTGTGTGGCCAAACGCTGTGTTTCCCCTTCCCTGTCCTCCACAAACACCCTCTTTCAATGACAACCGGAGAGCTTTCTCTGTCATTACGTCTGTAATCAAGAGGAGGAGCAGCATCAGAACGAGCTCCTGAGATCACACTTCAGCAACACAAAGTCCCCCATTGCTCTCAGACTCTCCAGCATTAAACACTGCCAGTCAGTCCCTTAGGTTGCAATGGGACTGCTCGATTGACTGCGATTAGCGCTGCCTTCAGAACTGACCACAGACGTCTCCCGACCAGGGAAGGCAAAGCGTGCCACCCGAACACTACAGAATACAATCACCCTTGTCCTTGGCTGGCCAGAGTGGTGAACAACATAAATATGAATACACTGCAAATAATCAAGACATGCTGTTCAAGGTTTATGGGTTTTTTTCCTCCTATACGCTAATTCCCACTCAAATTCATGATTAGATGTGTCCCAAGAAGTCAGCTAAGATTTATCACTTTCAGTATAGACCATACTATGAAGTCAAACACTATTTAGCACGTCCCAGAACTCAGGTTGTAAAACATTAACAGTAAAATCTAACGTGTCTGCACCTAGATACATAAAGAACAAAAGTTAATTAATAACAGCGCACTTTAAGACAAAGCATGTTACATTCATGAAGAAATATTAGAGATATATACTACTGATGAAGAAATGAAAAATTGTTCAAAAAAGAAAAATGCTGCACTGTATTCCAAAAGAAAAAGGATAATATTGTAAAGGTTAGACAAATCTATACAGCAAAAATGACTGGAATATTCAGTGAAAGACAGTTCCTTTCCTAGCAAACACCACTGTCCTATTCCGGTGCAGAACAGGTCATTCTGTCCCTCCCATTGCTTCTCTCGCTCTCCCCTCATCTCAGAAGTGGGTAAGTATTTGCACGCACTCAAAGTGAAAATATTAGTTTTACAATTTTTTTTAAATGAAGTTTTAGACATTTCAGGGGTAAAATGTTAAAAAAAAAAAATCAGGAATTTCTCTCAGGGCCCCTATTTGTGTCACATGCTTAAACAAACAATAATATCACTACAACTCACAACACTGTAGAAGATAACCAAGTTGGCAGTGGTATAGGAGGATTTCCCATATACTAAAATAGCAACACATTAGCCAAGAGAAGAGATTAGAACGTATAACTTCTATCAATCACTGAAAATTCTACCCAAGTCCACCCTGGCTAGAAGGGAGGGGTGGACAGGGGTTATTTTAATGGTACCAGATCAAACCACCTTGATCTCTGGAGAAAAAGGACAGTTTTCCACCCCTGCTGCAAGTGTCTGTACCACAGCCCTCACAAACTGTAAAACCCAAGAGGCACCAGAAATAGTTTTTCTGTCCGAGGTTTTTTTTTTTTTAATCCTTTCAGTTCCTATTTCCTCCCATTGTACAAGTGGAAACGCAGATTGTTTGCTTTGCCTGTTTGTCTGTGTCTGACTGCAGACCAGTGAGAAAAGAAAATGAAACAAGGGAACAAATTCAAGCCCTTTCGCAAACACATATTTGAATACTCACATTTGTACAGGATCAGTACGTTCAGTTGATCAGATTACCACCCTTACACAAAACACTGAAGGCTACTGCACACTTATATAAGACCAGACTAGCAACTGATCTTTTGGGATTTTTGCCCCCAAAGAGGCCATTCACGTTGTGATTAGCAAGATCAAGCAAAGCACTAAGCACTTTTGAAATACCATGCTAATCATAATATGAAGAAAGACGTTTTGTCCTCTACTTATTTGAAATGGGTGGTGTCTGCAGCAACATCTCCCGTGTAATGTTCTGCAGCTCCATCCTCATTTGGAGGAACCTGGAACATACCCTTTCCTGTGGCTAACACGCAGACATGATGTTCAGATATCCTATTTGAAGTTCAATGAGAACACAGTGCAAGAAGGAAGAGCAGGAGCATTCCTCCTGGGGCAGGTAAAATCACGGTGGCCCTTGGTGGGTGACAGTGGGACATTGGGAGCTGCAGCACCCAGCGCAGGGCACAGCTTGGAAAGGTGACTGAACTGCACAGGCTGCACCGCTGCAGTGCTTGGGATGGGGATACACAGGGTTACCAAAGGCGTAGCTACTCCTGGTGCAGGACCAGGCTCCCACCGACTCTGACAGAGCTGCATCTGGCCCAGTCTGGTTTGTATCTGGAGATATTTTGGGAGGGGGAATATGTCTAAGGGGGAAGACAAATGCTCTGTAGCTCTCACTGCTTTCTGTTTGGAAAGTCATCCTGGTGCTTGACTTAGAGACAATCATAAGGCTCCCAAACTCCCATGGCCCCTCATCACACACTGAAAGCAAAGCATGCACTTTGCCAAGTGGTCTGAATGGGAGCTGCCACCAGCAAGGAAAGACAAGGAACATTCTGGGGCCGTAAGCGGGTCAAGAGAGCAGCTCAGACAGCAGCCCAGTGAGCAGGAGGAGAGGCACGAACAGCAGCCTGCGCAGTTATCCCCTTTTCTGCACACTCCATATTTATTGGGCCATATAACCTGATTTGAGTCTAAGTTTCAGTATTTGCACAAATAACAGTTTCAACAGCCTTGCCATTCATCCTGGGCTTTGGCATTTGTCACACCTCTTAACTCCTTTTGGTTTCCAGCTGCAGACACCCCATCGCAGCTCACTACCCCTGCCAGCGGCACGGAGGCTTTGCATACAACAGGTGGCTTTGCTCTGTTCTGCCCTGGGGATGCCTGGGCTGATGGGTCTGCAGCAGCCAGCAGCAGCAGGGACCCAGCTGCCCAATGCAGGGTGGCAGGGGACACAGGGGCGGCAGGGGACACGGGAGCACTCACAGCCCCGTGACTCCTCTTGCTGCAGGCAGGAGGGCTGCAAACAGCCCTGGCACAGAGCCAGTCCTGCTTAGCACCTGGGGAGCCCAGCAGTGATTTATGACAGCAAAGGTCTGCCGTGCCCAAAGTCTATTCATCCAGAAAAATAAACAGTTTACGAAAAAAATCTCAGCCTTGGGAAGGCTCTCACACTGCAGACCAGGGGCCATCGAGAAGCTAAGTCTAGGGAGAGGCACAAATCCCTCCACCCTGATGAATTTTCACTGCCTGAATCATGTACACCCGTTTACAGATATACAGGGCACTAGAGAAAAATCTATACGCAACACATCTGCTGGATGAAGTCACCAGCAGTTAAATGTGTCCCAGCAGCCCCAGCCTGCTGAAAGGAAGTCGGGGCTGGACTGTAGGAGGTCAGATGACGGGTGGCCAGGCTTTTGGAGCAGGAATTCCTCAAAGGAAGGTTTTTTTAGCTCACCACCACTACGAAGCTCTGAAGGTCAAGCTGCACACAGCAATCACAAACCTCATGTTATGAGAGTCATGTTTTAACTTTTTAAGTAATGCAGCCTTCCCAGACACACGCTCATAAAGAAAGGCTTTATCAGCCCTCCATCGCACATAATGGAACTTTGCATGCACACTAAGGTCTCGGCAATTATATCACTGAATTTTTAAAAATCTTTCAGCATTCTTGTGATCAGTAAATGTAATCTAGTCAAATTTTCTCTTGCATATAATTCTACACATAATGCAGAACACGGACAAGGTTTGGCATGGGTTAAAATTGTGTTGCTGGGTTTTTTCAGAAAGGCTTTCAGGTAGGCAGGGTACACAGCTCAGACCGCAAGTTCCAGCCTAGATGATGAGAGCCACAACAAGCTTAAAAGCGATTTACTTTTTAATTCTGGTTATGCTGGTGTTTTTCTTACCCAGATGGCAATACCACATGGGTGTGCATCTCTCTGCAGATGACTTTGCGAGGCAGCTCACATGGCACTGCACAGTGGTATTAAATGGGATTCTCTTGGGGTCTGAGCCTTTCCTTCAGTACTTCATGGCAAATACCCTCCCTACAACTCTCTTTACCTGAGGTGAATCCTGAAGTCAAAGCACCGCTGCCGAGTTCAGAAGATCTGAGGTTTGCCTGGGGAAAGGTCATATTTTTTCACGCACACACAAAAGTCTTCACAGAGCATTTAACTGAGGAAAAAAGAGCATCTACTCCAAGTGCCTTTTCATTTGGCTCTACTTCATGCATCCTCTAAAAAATAAAACGGGAGTTAATGGACACAATTAGTCTGTGAGAAAATCCATCCGTCTCCAGATTTCTCAATGAGCTCTGCAAGAGATGAACTACATGGCACTGCTCTCGCAGCAGCAGTCAGTTCTTATTTCCTTCCAAAATCCTATTGGACAGATGGTCCACAAAACTCAAGGGAAAATTACTTAAACATTTGGAAAGGCTTTCAGTATTAAGTTGGTCTCCAAAATGAAACCAGACTACCCTTCTAATTATTCTTAAAAGTAAAGTATACCTTGCTTTTTTAATTAAATTCAGAAGGAGCACTGCTTCCCAGTTCACTTTCCTGAAGAAAAATTCTGAATTTGAGAAGAGCGCTGGTGTAATTTTTTTTAAACGGATCTAATCAGCTTTGTACAGCAAAAGCCTGGCTGGCAAAGGTTCTTCTCTCGAGCAAACTCTAGGTCAGACGTGCAGTAACAGTTCCTGAACAGCTACAAGCAGTTACTGTCCAATGCTGTATCTACCAATTTTCTGTATTACTCGTAGGCATTGAAGTCAATCATGGCAGAGAGAAAAATGAACAGTAAAGTCATGAGAGAGGAAAAAAAAATACCCCTCTAGAATAATTTCAAGAAAATGGCTAAACACATTACAGCTGAAGAACTGCAGAGCCTTAAGCCATGTAGACTAGCATAATTACCCGCATGCATGAAGCAAAAGCAGCAGCTAACCACTGGAAGAACTGGTCACAAGAGGGACCAAGAGTTTCCTGCAATTAACCACTGAGCAGCTTTACCAGATTTTGAAACTCTCATCTCTTTGCCTTGCCCTGTTTAAATAACCCAGGTTTATTTTGTGCAGCGTAAGATGAAGTAGTGCACTGTGTAGTGAACAGAATCATAGAATCATAGAACGGTTTGGGTTGGAAGGGACCTTAAAGATCACCTAGTTCCAACCCCCCTGCCATGGGCAGGGACACCTCCCACTAGCCCAGGTTGCTCAAAGCCTCATCCAGCCTGGCCTTGAACCCCTCCAGGGATGGGGCATCCACAGCTTCTCTGGGCAACCTGGGCCACTGAACTATGCCTTTGGGTAAAACAAACGCAGAGCCCCAGCACAGCTGGGGACCCCCCGCCCTCCTCTGATGGAGGTCCACTACACTTCCCAGAGGTTCCCTGCAAGACATCCCACCAACACCTACTGATGGTTTCTCCTAACGCTTGGGTTCTTATGTTCAATTCTGGCTCCACTGATGTCAACAGGAATTTCTGCTGCTGAATTTATTGGATCTGCATTTGCCCATAAAAGGTCAAATTTCTCCAAGAAAACAAATCCCACTTTGCACCAAGTTTTCCACTGAAAAAGTGTGTATATTCAATGCTTTCTCTTTTGGAGAAGGTGTGTTCACGCTGGTCCCATCACAGGTTGGAGCCAGAGTTTGTGACGGAATAAATTAACCTATGCCACTACTGCTGCGTGTTCATTTGTGTAAAAGAATCCAACAACCAACTGCACTACTACTGCCCAAAGTTCACTGCCTACTGGAAATTAGTCCCTTTGTAAAGCTGCAGATGAAGGCCAGATGGAAGGAGAGAACACTTGCTGTTCTGATCGACTACAGATACATTTACATTTGCAGGCACGTAGATTTGACTGGATACAATGGGGCCCAAAAAGTCCATGCACGCACACACACACAAAAATATTCAAAACTCTTGAGACTGAAATCCACTGGCCCAGCCCACGAAACCACAGGTGTCAATGAAGCCGCACCAGAACCCTTCTCGTGATTCAGTCTCAAACCCAGGTCTCATTTTCCAGGCTCTGAACTCTATCTGCTTCCTTTACCTTGGCAGCAGCCTGTCCAACCAGCTGCCTCACATCACAAAGCAGCTGTCAAGAAAGAAAAAACAAAACAGAACAGCAAAACAACCTAAACATTCCACAAGGCATTCAGCTAACGCCAGCAGCTTGCTGGAGAAATGTGGAGTAGCAGGTATCTAAAGTCTGGTTTAGACATATAATATAAATTTTAAAAACTAGTATCTCTGTTTTAACATCTTCTTCTAATTGTGTTCACTTTAAAATTTACTCTAAAAGTTTAAACATGCACAAGTTTCAAAATAACTTCCTTTTGCAGCTTCTTTGCATATTCCGTCATCCACATCCAGATGCCAGAATACACCACCAACAGCTCATTGCTCCTTAGGATAACTCTGGTAATATGTGCCAGAGAAAAAATTTCGCAGGGTCAGCTAAAACTCCACAGCACTGCCAATGCACATATTTAAATAACAGAAATTTAAATAACTAGGTCTCTTTTTACAACAAAAGGGTCTTAAAAAAACAGTAATAATCAAAGACCGTATGAAAACACCAAACCAGAAAATCTGCCTCCCAAGTGCTCTGTATTGCCTTCTAGCTTCCAGACCTTTAGGTTCAGGGAGGGACACGAGATTACAGAGAACTGCAAGCTTTCCTCCACTATCAAAGACAGAAGCTTAGCCAGATTTCTTAAGAAAACAAGACATACATGACTGTTCTGCCCTTGCATCCAACCGTATTTTAACCTGTCAGCCCATTTCGACCAAAAGTGATGGGCAGACAGAAGTCTCAGAGATGTTTAAGTTACTGCATGCTTTGTGAAAATCACAGAGCCCTTTCTCCTGAGGGGAGGGCTCCAGAGTGGTCTCCACGGCTTCCCACTCGACCCAAAGGGCAGCAGCTAACCACGGGCAGCAGCTGCCGGAAGGTCAGAGCAGAGCGGGTGGCCAAGGAGTTAAGCACAGGCCACGGGTGTATGGGCTAGCAGAGATCCCAAAGGACTCAACAGAGGAATTGGGACTGCTGGGGTCAGAGGTGGAAGACGGGATAAGAAAGGATGAATTTGCAAGCAACTGCATTTTGCTAGTTTTACTACTGAGTTTAAACAACTTCAGAATTTACCTTGATCTATACACGCCTTTCTCACCAGTCCTTGTAGGCTACTTCCCTCTAGTCATAGCATTAGCATTGCAAAAGTGTTTCCGCATTTGCACCACTGAGGCTTACAAAAAATACGTATTTTTGACATGTCTGCACAAGAAATAACCATATTCAATAATAGAAGGGTTACAGGAAACCACATAGCTAACAAAAAGGGGTTCTGAAATTAGTCACTGAGCCACCTTTAGGGACTGGCTCCCCAGCACCTATTTTTATTTACCATCTACTCTGTAATCAAATGAGCGCAAGGTGAGCATAAAGCACCAGTGTGCCACTGCTAACATTTTATATCTACTTTGAACAGGTAAAACAAATGACATCATTTGCAAAGAACTGGAAAAAATTAGGTTCCAAATAATTATTTTTAAAGACCTGGTTTGCACACACGGTTTGACGCAGTTAATTAGAAACGTATTTCCAGCTCAATTTTCTTAAGCATGGACATGCTCATTGGCCTGCATCAGTTTTGTCATTTGTCTTTCATTGATCCAGCCACAACGGACATAACTTTCCAAAGTGCTCATCTTTTGCATAACTCCATCTCAGTCCACGCAGTTTCACAGTGGCTTTAACAGACAAGGAGGGAGATTAACGCTGAGATCTTTGGAAATTCTAATTTATTTCTGTTACCAGCTTTTCCTCCTTCTTAGAAGAGTGTGGTTTAGGAAAGTCAGCAATTAACACTGATTAAAAAGCTGACTGCCGTAGGCTTAATATTCATATGTCTGAAGACCCAATGAGAACAGGGGTTTTGTCACCAACTGGGACAGCAAATATTGGCCACAGTCAGGGGTGGGTCCAGCCAGCGGTTTTGCCCTCGCAGCACTTAAATGCGAGAACATGTTTCTGTGGCAAGGCAACAACCTGCTACCTGCTAGAGCTTCCTTTTGTTTTCGCCAAGAAAAAAAAAAAAAAAAGTGTAATAACGTAAGAAACTATTTTCTGCCAAACCTCAAGAGAGCTGTTGTTGTGCTGCAGCAGCAGCTCCTGGCACACGCCCCATCACCAGCATCCGCACAGCCCGGCCAGAGCACGCGGCTGCGAAATGCTGAACCTCAGAAGCGCATTCGCAGAAATGAACGGCTACACTGACGGCAAAGGTGGATATGGTAAACACAGTACAGTGGGGGAAAAAAAAAAATTGAAGATGTTAACCCCCTGCATCGTCTCATGTATTTCAAACGTTGCTAGCTAACAAAGGTTCCTTCAGCCAGTGTCGACACACAAACATGGATATCCTCCTCGGCAGCCAGGACACGAGCCAGACACGGCTTATCAGATCACAACCAGCTCCTGGAAACACACCTAGAGAACTGCACAGTCAGCAGCCTGCCCCGGGGTGAGGAAAAATGCAGAAGCAGCAGCTTCCTCGTTTCTGTTTCTGATCGTGCTCCCAGTTTTATAAGGGGATCCCTGGGAATGCACATGCATCGTGCAGCCTCTGGAGACTTCTTCTACCATGCAATGACTATTGACAGCGAACAGCTTAGATAACAGGGCACTGTATAATGACGTTCATGCTACTTGCTTGGCAGTAAAGGAAGCCAGAAAGGAAGGAAAACCCCCTGTTGGCACATGCGCCTGTAATCTGAGAGAACAACTCCTCTGGAAGTTCAGGCAGTGTTTACACACAACCGAATTCAACCAGCAAGGCTCCCCATTAATAATCACGGTTTATATTTGCACAATGTCATCTCCATCCCGAACTCCACTGGCATCTACAATCCTGTCTGGCCCCAGTCCAGCTCCCATGGGAAAGCCCAGCACTGCCTCCATCACGAGGGCAGAGGAGGTCCCTGGAGCCCCAGAGTCACCCCTGGCAGAGCCAGACTCGAAGCCCATCTCTGCAATATAAAGAATTACTCTATTTTAATATCAATAACATCCAAAGGGAGAGGTCTGCAGAACTCCGTAATGTAAACAATGCAGGATACAGCAACCACAAAAGCCCAGAAAGCCAAGTTGTCTTTATCTACTCACCACGACATTAGAAACCCATCTGCATGACAGATAGGACAAGTGCCATGCAGGCTCCCAGCATCACCCAGGGAGGATAAGGCCATTTTCTTTCATTCCTGGTCAGAGAACTGTGAATTTGGCAGAAGCAAGAAGCTGAATGACATGACACAACCTACCCAGGAATTTGTTGTGACTATCTGAACAACCTCATGAATGCACTAGGTGCTTTGAAATATATCCAGGAACCTGATGGCTCAAGCCTCTCTGTAGGTGCAGATTCCTGCGCTGACACGAAAATACTCCAACACGCAAGGCAGGGATACAGGGCATGCAAAGTCTTCCACCAGGTGGGTGCCTAGAAACTAACATGATGTGAAGAAAGGAAGAGAGCAACGTAGGAAAGGGTGAATCCTAAACCCTCTCTAACCTTTATTCTCCAGCCTGTGGGATCAGAGACCTGAGTTTCCAGCCTTTGTTTTGGGACTTCCTCTGCTCAAAACAGTTCTGACTGAAATCTTTCAAGGGTCCAAAAGAAAGGAAAGTTGGTACACCTCTTTAGTCCTTCATCCTTTCCCCATTGTCAGGCATATTTATGGAAAGTAGGCTACAATACATGTAGCTTCTCCAGGTGTAACTTCTTTTTCTGCCAAGGAAACTGTCCCATTTGGGGACCCAGCAACCCTCCATGCCCTGTGCACATGCACACCTACTCAACAGCACGTGAGCCGGGAGCTCAACACATTCGGGAAACATCAGACCTACTTAGGCTGATCTGCACATGCACAAAAAGCCCAATGTATCCCGAGTGCAGCGCATTTACTGGCACGTACCCCCTCTGCGACGTCCAAGCTGTCCCGGGCTTCACAACTGCTGGGTTCACTGAGCACACCCTACGCCTCAAGTGCTCATGTGCCTGCCTGTGAAATCCCAGCAAAGTCTGGCAATCTTCCACCGGGAGAGATGACAAAACATATTCTATGTCTCTGCAAACAAATCACCCTTCATCAAAAAGGAATTGCACAGGAGGAACGGTCTGGTGCACCCAAATCGTGTATTGGTACTGCCTGTCCTCTTCTGTAGGGCAAAATGCACACACGGGACCAGCTCCTGCTGTCAGCAACTGATGAAAAACTGCAAGACTTCAGCAGAGCGATTTGATTTTCAGAGCAGCAGGGATACACTGGTCCACAATACCTAGCTCTGCCCTCTGATATTAATAAAAGGCAATAGGATAACTGCTGATATAATTTGGCTTTTGGGGGCTGAATGCTTGCAAGAAGCCCGTTATGATAAATATTTCATATTAGACTGGAAAAAGCAAATATTAAAGCAAAAGTATTTTTTCCTGGCTCTTCCCTTTTTCCACATAACAAGACAACATCATGAACGATCTGTGTAAATAATACATTTGAGAGTCCATTATCTCAGCCATATGCATATTTATTTTATGTTGGTTTTGTTGCATATTTTAGTATAATTGTTCATAGGTTTAAAGCTGGGAGTAAAACAAGAGTAGACAAATCTACTACAGCGGAAATAATTGGTAAATTGGTTACTCTTTTGTAATTTTTAAGTACTGGGAAAAGTCGACACTAAAATTTAGCATAATAAACAAGAAAGTCAGAAAATTCCTCAAGTTTATTAAAATAAATATTTTCAGAAGGCCATCACACGATTCTCTTATGCCATTTTCCTCAAAATGTTTCCACTCTTAACAATAGAAATACAAGGAAAAAAATGCATCAAATATGCCAATATCAAACGTAGCAACCGTAGAATCAGGAAACAGAATTTAGTCAATTCCAGTATTCAGTAAACCTCAACAAAATGTGAGTGTTTTGCCAACCGGTCTCACTTTCAGTTGTAAGCATTCCTCACAGAATGGAAAGTCAGAAGAATTCACATTAACAATCACACGTTTATTTTGGTAATGACAAATTATTTCAGTATGCCAGTACCTTTTTTCCGAGTATGCAGTACTGAAGACAATCTATGAAATATTGACCATCTTGCTAAATTAAAATGTATGTTCAAAGCAGCTGAAATGCAATGTTTTGACGTTTCTGAAACAAAATTTGAAGATAAATGCCAACCCACTTCTTAAAATTTTCCCACTAATGTTTCTGTTGAGCTCCACATGTTTTGATTGGGGTGAAACTGTTTTCAAACAGCGTGTTGTTCAGTAAGTGGCTGCTAACCAACCCTCACAAATCACCTCCCAGAGTACACTAACGCCTCTTAACCAGAATCCCAAGATGCTTTACAAAAACAAGGACTGCCTCCATTTTAAGCGCTACAGTCACAAGGAGAGCTCCATTTCCAGCAAATTCGTGCGTTTTCGAGCAATGACGAGAGGCAGAGGCAAGAAGAAAAGCTACATCTCCTGAACTGGAGCTGCACACATCAACTACCTCGATGAAAAAGTGTATTTCTTACGTGATGGGAGCACCCAAAAGCACTGCCAGGGACCACATGCAACCTACTACATAGGAGCTTGTAACATTTCTTGTGCACTGAAAAGGGCACAGTTTGCTACAGAGTATGTCTTCTGATTGTTCACTCCCTAAGATCTGAGAAGTTACTGAAGTTTCATCTTTTCATGGGGAAAAAAGGAAGGCAATGGGGAAGAAATGACCTTTGAAAAGGTGCTTCTAAAGCAAACTTGAAAAACCTTTCAGGAATCCCACAAAGTCAGTAGGTTACAAGGGCAGGCTTATAACATTAGAAACAAAAAAGTATATTACAAACAAAAAAAAATAGTTTCTTCTTTAATTTTATTCTCTAGATCTGTATTCACAGATCTGTGCAGACCAGGAAAACTATCGCTGGCCAGCAGCCTGAGAACAGCCGAATACCAGACAGGAGAAGCACGATTTTATCACATTTATGGATTTTACAATTGAAATTGGACATTACAATTTAAAATTACTTACTGAAAATTTCATTATGACGGGACAAGGGGCTGACCTGTGCCTGTGCCTACTGACTGAGCAAGCTGTTTGATTCCAGCTGACAACGCAAACTGGCTTTTGAACTCCGTTTCCCCACCAATGCCTTGGAAGGGCAGGATCAGCAATTCTCCCACCAGATTTTGCTGCTGTCCATCCAGGCAGCTGCAGTCCCGGCTGTACTTGGCTTTCGAGGCAGCAGGAGGACCGCGGCTGGGCCAAACGCTGCTCTCCTCCTGAGCACCGCAGCGGCGATGTCCCCAGGGAACTCGCAGCAGCAGCATCACACAGCCCTGCGTGAATGCTGGGAGACATCCCAAAACACGCACCCAGGAGGAGAACCTCCCAGCAGCAAGCACCAAGCCCACGCTGTCAGTGGCACCGCTGTGCTGTCGGCTCCACTGGCTGGTTGTCCCAACCACCCCCTCCCCTTACACTTCGTGTAGCCGGTGGTCCGGATGGTGCTGGCCCCTGCTACTTGCGGGGTAATTCAGGGCAGGGAAGGGGAGCGGTGGCAATCGTCTCCGGCAGCTGGCCACAGCAGGGTGAAGCTGTGGGAACATCCCTCGTGTTTCAGCACTTCCCATCCCCAGCGCGGTCTCGCTGCCTGACTTGGCAGAATTCTGTGCAACCTTTACCCAGACATAAATCAGCGTGCGGCTTGCAGGACAGCAAATTACCAGGCTCACATCCGGATAACAAACAAAAACAATTCTTGAATGCTATTTACTTTTGTTTGCCCCAGAAAAGCAACAAAACAAAGCTCCTGCCATGAGTTAGCTACTGCCACAGTTAGCTCCAGCCCCATCCCAAGCGCTGCCCGCAGCTCAAGTGCTGAGCACATGGGAAATCTTTCTTGCACACGAAGGTAGGGCTCTGAATTGCTGCTGGACAGCCTTCACAGGGCTGAAGTTACATCTCTACAGCTACCACTCAGCAGCTGCTAATACAATTGCCTCTCAGGGCGTTATTTCATGATGTGCCTGCTCTCACACAAGTCAGACCGACCAGGAGGAGTTTACACAAGGTGAAGATCTTTAACTGAGGGCAGAATGAACTACAGATGCATTGTGCAGTCCAAGCACACCAACATCCATCCTGCTTAAAGGAGAAAAACCCACCAGAGAGTCTGAGCAGGTACTGGGGAAGAACAAAAAAGGTGAGGGTGAGGAGGTCAGACATAAAGCAGAGTTCATCCAGGTCTGAGCTCGTGGTCACAGAGCCGATGCAGCAGACACCCCTACAGGAGACTGCAGAGCTCGGGATGCTGAGGTGAAACAGGAGCTAAAGTGAACAGCTT